>NC_053024.1:637619408-637773762 GCF_003073215.2 Triticum urartu
GATTGAGTCTTTAAAGATTTGAGAACACTTGATGTATGTCTTGCCGTGGATATCTGTGGTGACAATGGGATATCACGTGATTCACTTGATGTATGTTTTGGTGATCAACTTGCGGGTTCCGCCCATGAACCTATGCATAGGGGTTGGCACACGTTTTCGTCGTGATTCTCCGGTAGAACTTTGGGGCACTCTTTGAGGTCCTTTGTGTTGGTTGAATAGATGAATCTGAGATTGTGTGATGCATATCGTATAATCATACCCACGGATACTTGAGGTGACATTGGAGTATCTAGGTGACATTAGGGTTTTGATTGATTTGTGTCTTAAGGTGTTATTCTAGTACGAACTCTAGGGCTGTTTGTGCGCTTATAGGAATAGCCCAACGGATTGATTGGAAAGAATAACTTTGAGGTGGTTTCGTACCCTACCATAATCTCTTCGTTCGTTCTCCGCTATTAGTGACTTTGGAGTGACTCTTTGTTGCATGTTGAGGGATAGTTTTATGATCCAATTATGTTAGTATTGTTGAGGGAACTTACACTAGCGAAAGTATGAACCCTAGGCCTTGTTTCAACGCATTGCAATACCGTTTACGCTCACTTTTATCATTCGTTACCTTGCTGTTTTTATAATTTCAGATTACAAAAACTATTTTCTACTATCCATATTGCACTTGTATCACCATCTCTTCGCCGAACTAGTGCACCTATACAATTTACCATTGTATTGGTTGTGTTGGGGACACAAGAGACTCTTTGTTATTTGGTTGCAGGGTTGCTTGAGAGAGACCATCTTCATCCTACGCCTCCTACGGATTGATAAACCTTAGGTCATCCACTTGAGGGAAATTTGCTACTGTCCTACAAACCTCTGCACTTGGAGGCCCAACAACATCTACAAGAAGAAGGTTGTGTAGTAGACATCAAGCTCTTTTCTGGCGCCGTTGCCGGGGAGGTTAGCGCTTGAAGGTATATCTTTAGATCTTGCAATCGAGTCTTTTAGTTTCTTGTTTTATCACTAGTTTAGTTTATAAAAGAAAACTATAAAAATGGAATTGAGTTTGTCTCATACGCTTCACCTTTTTAATATCTTTCGTGAGTATGATGGAAAGGATAATTGTTCTCAAGTGCTAGAAGAAGAAATCTATAAAAAAATTGGCACTAAATATTTGAATGATGAGCATGATTGCAATGTTGTTAGTATGAATTCCTTGAATATCCATGATGCTAATGATATGCAAAGCCACAAGCTTGGGGAAGCTATGTTTGATGAAGATGATATTTTTTTCCCCCAAGTTTTGATGAGCAAACTTATTATGATGAAAGCATGCCTCCTATTTATTATGATTATATTGATGAAAGTAGATTTGGATAGGTCATGACTTTATTTTGTGATGAATCCACTATTCGGGAAGAGGTTCCAATTGATTATGAGAACAAAGTTGCTATCTATGATGATCATTGTGATGACTTGTATGCTATAAATAATAATGATATCCATGAAACTTGTCATCATGATTTTAGTTTTCAATTGGATTATGCCTTTTGTTGAGCTTGCTCCCACTACTATTCATGAGAAGAAATTTGCTTATGTGGAGAGTAATAAAATTGCTATGCTTGTAGACCATGAAAAGAATGCTTTATGTGATAGTTATATTGTTGAATTCATTCATTATGCTACTGAAAATTATTATGAGGGAGCAACATATGCTTGTAGGAATTGCAATAATACCAAGTTTCCTCTCTATGTGCTTAAAGTTTTGAAGTTATGCTTGTTTTACCATCCTATGCAAGTTGATTCTTGTTCCCACAAGTTGTTTGCTCACAAAATCCCTATGCATAGGAAGTGGGTTAGACTTAAATGTGCTAGTCATATTCTTCAAGATGCTCTCTTTATGTTACAATTCTTATCTTATATATGAGCATCATTGAAATCATCATGCCTAGCTAGGGGCATTAAACGATAGCGCTTGTTGGGAGGCAACCCAATTTTGTTTTAGTTCCTTACATTTTGTTCCTGTTTAGTAATAAATAATTCATCTATCCTCTGTTTAGATGTGGTTTTATGTGTTTAATTAGTGTTTGTGCCAAGTAGAACCTTTGGGAAGACTTGGGGAAGGTCTTGTTGATCATGCTGTCAAAAACAGAAACTTTAGCGCTCACGAGAATTGCTGCCATTTTTATTTGGAGAGTGCTATTTAGTTAGTTCTTTTTGCAGATGATTAATAGATAAATTCCTCAGGTCCATCAATTTATTTGAGAATTTTATGATTTCCAGAAGTATACGTTTGATCCAGATTACTACAGACTGTTCTGTTTTTCACAGATTCAGTTTTCGATGTGTAGTTTGCTTATTTTGATGAATCTATGGCTAGTAAAATAGTTTATAAACCATAGAGAAGTTGGAATACATTAGGTTTAACACCAATATAAATAAATAATGAGCTAATTACAGTACCTTGAAGTGGCGATTTATTTTCTTATACTAACGGAGCTTACGAGTTTTCTGTTAAGTTTTGTCTTGTGAAGTTTTCAAGTTTTGGGTAAGGATTCGATGGACTATGAAATAAGGAGTGGCAAGAGCCTAATCTTGGGGATGCCCAAGGCACCCCAAGGTAATATTCAAGTATATCCAAGAGTCTAAGCTTGGGGATGCCCCGGAAGGCATCCCCTCTTTCGTCTTCGTCCATCGGTAACTTTACTTGGAGCTATATTTTTATTTACCACATGATATGTGTTTTGCTTGGAGCGTCAATTTATTTTGTTAGGATTTGCTTGCTGTTATTTAGAACAATGTTTTGCATATTTTATTTCAATAAAACTGGCATTGATAGCCTTTACTATGCCTATTTTAGAAGTCCACATGTTGCTGTTTGAAAACAGAAAGTTTACTGCTGTTGCAATAATTCCCTAGAAAAGTAAGAATGTGATAAAATGTTGAAACCTTTTGCATATTAAGCTCTGATAAATTTACTACAGTGGTAATTTTCTTTCATAATTTTGGTAGTTAGGGAAGTATGGATGTTGGAGCATTCTTTACAGACTATCCTGTTTAGGCAGATTGCTGTTATGTTTGCATTGTTTGCATATGTTTGCTTCTTTAATGATTCTATTTGAGGATAGGACTATTAAATATGCATAGGCATTTAGTATGCAATGTTTAATAATAATTTTAGTGATTTGCTACAGTAGAGTATGATAAGGTTTTTGCAATGGTTTATGCTAACTCATCTCACGAGTCCTTGTTGAGTTTTGTGTGGATGAAGCTTTTGAGATTTAGGGAGGCCGTGATATGAGAGGAATTAAGGGGACACAAAAGCTCAAGCTTGGGGATGCCCAAGGCACCCCAAGATAATATTTCAAGAAGTCTCAAGCATCTAAGCTTGGGGATGCCCCGGTTGGCATCCCACCTTTCTTCTTCAACAACTATCGGTTAGTACCGGTTGATCCTAAGTTTTTGCTTCTTCACATGATGTTTGCTATTCTTAGATGTCATTTTATTTTGCTTTGATTGTTGTTTGAATAGAATACCAAGATCTAAAATTATTAAATGTTAGATAGTCTTCACATAGTTGCATAATTATTCGACTACTCATTGATCTTCACTTATATCTTTCGGAGTAGTTTGTCATTTGCTCTAAGTGCTTCACTTATATCTTTTAGAGCATGGTGGTAGTTTTATTTTGAAGAAATAGATGAACTCTCATGCTTCACTTATATTATTTTGAGAGTCTTAATAGCATGGTAATTTGCTTAAAATCCTAATATGCTAGGTATTTAAGAATAATAAAACTTTCTTATGAGTGTGTTGAATACTATGAGAAGTTTGATGCTTGATAATTGTTTTGAGATATGAGGATGGTGATATTAGAGTCATGCTAGTTGAGTGTTTATGAATTTGAGAAATACTTGTGTTGAAGTTTGTGATTCCTGTAGCATGCACGTATGGTGAACCGTTATGTGATGAAGTCGGAGCATGATTTATTTATTGATTGTCCTCCTTATGAGTGGCGGTCGGGGACGAGCGATGGTCTTTTCCTACCAATCTATCCCCCTAGGAGCATGCACGTAATACTTTGCTTTGACAACTTGTAGATTTTTGCAATAAGTATATGCGTTCTTTATGACTAATGTTGAGTCCATGGATTATACGCACTCTCACCCTTCCACCATTGCTGGCCTCTCTAGTACCGTGCAACTTTCACCGGTACCATACACCCACCATATACCTTCCTCAAAACAGCCACCATACCTACCTATTATGGCATTTCCATAGCCATTCCGAGATATATTGCCATGCAACTTTCCACCATTCCGTTCATCATGACACATTCATCATTGTCATATTGCTTAGCATGATCATGTAGTTGACATAGTATTTGTGGCAAAGCCATTATTCATGACTCTTTCATACTTGTCACTCTTGATTCATTGCATATCCCGGTACACCGCCGGAGGCATCCATATAGAGTCATACTTTGTTCTAGTATCGAGTTGTATCATTGAGTTGTAAATAAATAGAAGTGTGATGATCATCATTCAATAGAGCATTGTCCCAAAAAAAGGCCAAATAAAAAAAGGCCAAATAAAAAAAGGGAAAGGCCAAATAAAAATAAAAAATAAAAAAAATAAAATAAAAGGGACAATGCTACTATCCTTTTACCACACTTGTGCTTCAAAGTAGCACCATGATCTTCATGATAGAGAGTCTCCTATGTTGTCACTTTCATATACAAGTGGGAATCTTTCATTATAGAACTTGGCTTGTATATTCCAATGACGGGCTTCCTCAAAATGCCCTAGGTCTTCGTGAGCAAGCAAGTTGGATGCACACCCACTTAGTTTCTTTTCGAGCTTTCATACACTTATAGCTCTAGTGCATCCGTTGCATGGCAATCCCTACTCACTCACATTGATATCTATTGATGGGCATCTCCATAGCCCATTGATATGCCTAGTTGATGTGAGACTATCTTCTCCCTTTTTGTCCTCTCCACAACCACCATTCTATTCCACCTGTAGTGCTATGTCCATGGCTCACGCTCATCTATTGCGTGAAGATTGAAAAAGTTTGAGAACATCAAAAGTATGAAACAGTTGCTTGGCTTGTCATCGGGGTTGTGCATGATTTAAATATTTTGTGTGGTGAAGATGGAGCATAGCCAGACTATATGATTTTGTAGGGATAACTTTCTTTGGCCATGTTATTTTGAGAAGACATGATTGCTTAGTTAGTATGCTTGAAGTATTATTATCTCTATGTCAATATGAACTTTTGTCTTGAATCTCATGGATCTGAATATTCATACCACAATTAAGAAGAATTACATTGAAATTATGCCAACTAGCATTCCACATCAAAAATTACCTTTTTTATCATTTACCTACTCGAGGACGAGCAGGAATTAAGCTTGGGGATGCTTGATACGTCTCCAACGTATCTATAATTTTTGATTGCTCCATGCTATATTATCTACTGTTTTGGGCAATATTGGGCTTTATTATCCACTTTTATATTACTTTCGGGACTAACCTATTAACCGAAGGCCCAGCCCAGATTTGCTGTTTTATGCCTATTTCAGTGTTTTGAAGAAAAGGAATATCAGACGGAGTCGAAACGGAACGAAATCAACTAGAGAAGTTATTTTTGGAACGAAAGCCACCCGATGGACTTGGACCCCATGTCAAGGAAGGAAGGAGGAGCTCACGAGGGTAGGGGGCGCGCCCCCCTGCCTCGTGGGGCCCTCGGGACTCCCCTGACGTACTTCTTCTGCCTTTATAACTCCATATACCCTAAAACTTTCAGAACACACAATAGATCGGGAGTTCCGCCGCCAGAAGCCTCCGTAGCCGCCGAAAGCCAATCTAAACCCGTTCCGGCACCCTGCCGGAGGGGGAATCCCTCTCCGGTGGCCGTCTTCATCATCCCGATGCTCTCCATGACGAGGAGGGAGAAGTTCTCCCTCGGGGCTGAGGGTATGTACTAGTAGCTATGTGTTTGATCTCTCTCTCTCTCTCTCGTGTTCTTGATTTGGCACGATCTTGATGTATCGCGAGCTTTGCTATTATATTTGGATCCTATGATGTTTCCTCCCCCCTCTACTCCCTTGTAATGAATTGAGTTTCCCCTTTGAAGTTTTTCTATCGGATTGAGTCTTTAAAGATTTGAGAACACTTGATGTATGTCTTGCCGTGGATATCTGTGGTGACAATGGGATATCACGTGATTCACTTGATGTATGTTTTGGTGATCAACTTGCGGGTTCCGCCCATGAACCTATGCATAGGGGTTGGCACACGTTTTCGTCGTGATTCTCTGGTAGAACTTTGGGGCACTCTTTGAGGTCCTTTGTGTTGGTTGAATAGATGAATCTGAGATTGTGTGATGCATATCGTATAATCATACCCACGGATACTTGAGGTGACATTGGAGTATCTAGGTGACATTAGGATTTTGATTGATTTGTGTCTTAAGGTGTTATTCTAGTACGAACTCTAGGGCTGTTTGTGCGCTTATAGGAATAGCCCAACGGATTGATTGGAAAGAATAACTTTGAGGTGGTTTCGTACCCTACCATAATCTCTTCGTTCGTTCTCCGCTATTAGTGACTTTGGAGTGACTCTTTGTTGCATGTTGAGGGATAGTTATGTGATCCAATTATGTTATTATTGTTGAGAGGACTTGCACTAGCGAAAGTATGAACCCTAGGCCTTGTTTCAACGCATTGCAATACCGTTTACGCTCACTTTTATCATTCGTTACCTTGCTGTTTTTATAATTTCAGATTACAAAAACTATTTTCTACTATCCATATTGCACTTGTATCACCATCTCTTCGCCGAACTAGTGCACCTATACAATTTACCATTGTATTGGTTGTGTTGGGGACACAAGAGACTCTTTGTTATTTGGTTGCAGGGTTGCTTGAGAGAGACCATCTTCATCCTACGCCTCCTACGGATTGATAAACCTTAGGTCATCCACTTGAGGGAAATTTGCTACTGTCCTACAAACCTCTGCACTTGGAGGCCCAACAACATCTACGTCTACAAGAAGAAGGTTGTGTAGTAGACATCAGTGTCATGCCGGTGACGATGGAGATCATGACGATGCTTTCGGAGATGGAGATCACAAGCACAAGATGATGATGGCCATATCATATCACTTATATTGATTGCATGTGATGTTTATCCTTTTATGCATCTTATCTTGCTTTGATTGACGGTAGCATTATAAGATGATCTCTCACTAAATTATCAAGAAGTGTTCTCCCTGAGTATGCACCGTTGCGAAAGTTCTTCGTGCTGAGACACCACGTGATGATCGGGTGTGATAGGTTCTACGTTCAAATACAACGGGTGCAAAACAGTTGCACACGCGGAATACTCAGGTTATACTTGACGAGCCAAGCATATACAGATATGGCCTCGAAACACGGAGACCAAAAGGTCGAGCGTGAATCATATAGTAGATATGATCAACATAACGATGTTCACCATTGAAAACTACTCCATCTCACGTGATGATCGGTTATGGTTTAGTTGATTTGGATCACGTAATCACTTAGAGGATTAGAGGGATGTCTATCTAAGTGGGAGTTCTTAAGTAATATGATTAATTGAACTTAAATTTATCATGAACTTAGTCCTGGTAGTATTTTGCAGATTATGTTGTAGATCAATAGCTCGCATTGTTGCTTCCCTGTGTTTATTTTGATATGTTCCTAGAGAAAATTGTGTTGAAAAGATGTTAGTAGCAATGATGCGGATTGGATCCGTGATCTGAGATTTATCCTCATTGCTGCACAGAGGAATTATGTCCTTGATGCACCGCTAGGTGATAGACCTATTGCAGGAGCAGATGCTGATGTTATGAACGTTTGGCTAGCTAAATATGATGACTACTTGATAGTTTAGTGCACCATGCTTAACGGCTTAGAATCGGGACTTCAAAGACGTTTTGAACGTCATGGAGCATATGAGATGTTCCAGGAGTTGAAGTTAATATTTCAAGCAAATACCCGAGTTGAGAGATATGAAGTCTCCAACAAGTTCTATAGCTAAAAGATGGAGGAGAATCGCTCAACTAGTGAGCATGTGCTCAGATTGTCTGGGTACTACAATCGCTTGAATCAAGTGGGAGTTAATCTTCCAGATAAGATAGTGATTGACAGAATTCTCTAGTCACCATCACCAAGTTAGTAGAACTTCGTGATGAACTATAGTATGCAAGGGATGACGAAAACGAATCCCGAGCTTTTCATGATGATGAAATCGATGAAGGTAGAAATCAAGAAAGAGCATCAAGTGTTGATGGTTGACAAGATCACTAGTTTCAAGAAAAGGGCAAAGGGAAGAAGGGGAACTCCAAGAAGAACGGCAAGCAAGTTGCTGCTCAAGTGAAGAAGCCCAAGTCTGGTCCTAAGCCTGAGACTAAGTGCTTCTACTGCAAAGGGACTGGTCACTGGAAGCGGAACTGCCCCAAGTATTTGGCGGATAAGAAGGATGGCAAAGTGAACAAAAGTATATTTGATATACATGTTATTGATGTGTACTTTACTAGTGTTTATAGCAACCCCTCAGTATTTGATACTGGATCAGTTGCTAAGATTAGTAACTCGAAACAGGAGTTGCAGAATAAACAGAGACTAGTTAAGGGTGAAGTGACGATGTGTGTTGGAAGTGGTTCCAAGATTGATATGATCATCATCGCACACTCCCTATACTTTCGGGATTAGTGTTGAACCTGAATAAGTGTTATTTGGTGTTTGCGTTAAGCATGAATATGATTTGATCATGTTTATTGTAATACGGTTATTCATTTAAGTAAGAGAATAAATTGTTGTTCTGTTTACATGAATAAAACCTTATATGGTTACACACTCAATGAAAATAGTTCATTGAATCTCGATCATAGTGATGCACATAATCATAATATTGAAACCAAAAGATGCAAAGTTAATAATGATAGTGCAACTTGTTTGTAGCACTGCCGTTTAGGTCATATTGGTGTAAAGCGCATGAAGAAACTCCATGCTGATGGGATTTTGGAATCACTTGATTATGAATCACTTGATGCTTGCGAACCATGCCTCATGGGCAAGATGACTAAGACTCCGTTCTCCGGAGCGAGCAACTGACTTATTGGAAATAATACATATTGATGTATGCGGTCCGATGAGTGTTAAGGCTCACGGCAAGTATCATTATTTTCTGAACTTCACAGATGATTTGAGCAGATATGGGTATATCTACTTGATGAAACATAAGTCTGAAACATTTGAAAAGTTCAAAGAATTTCAGAGTGAAGTGGAAAATCATCGTGACAAGAAAATAAAAGTTTCTACGATATGATCGCAGAGGTAAAATATTTGAGTTACGAGTTTGGTCTTCAATTAAAACAATGTGAAATAGTTTCACTACTCACGCCACCTGGAACACCATAGTGTAATGGTGTGTCCGAACGTCATAACCGTACTTTATTAGATATAGTGCGATATATGATGTCTCTTACCGATCTACCACTATTGTTTTGGGGTTATGCATTAGAGACAGATGCATTCACGATTAAATAGGGCACCATCTAAGTCCGTTGAGACGACAAAATCTGAACTGTGGTTTGGCAAGAAACCAAAGTTGTCGTTTCTTAAAGTTTGGGGTTGTGATGCTTATATGAAAAGGTTTCATCCTAATAAGCTCAAACCCAAATCGGAGAAATATGTCTTCATAGGATACCCAAAGGAGACTGTTGGGTACACCTTCTATCACAAATCCGAAGGCAAGACTTTTGTTGCTAAATTTGGAGTTTTTCTAGAGAAGGAGTTTCTCTCGAAAGAAGTGAGTGGGAGGAAAGTAGAACTTGATGAGGTAATTGTACCTGCTCCCTTATTGGAAAGTAGTTCATCACAGAAATCTGTTCCTGTGACTACTACACCAATTAGTGAGGAAGCTAATGATGATGATCATGTAACTTCAGATCAAGTTACAACCAAATCTCGTAGGTAAACCAGAGTGGGATCCGCACCAGAGTGGTACGGTAATCCTTTTCTGGAAGTCATGTTACTAGACCATGACGAACTTGCGAACTATGAGGAAGCGATGATGAGCCCAGATTCCGCGAAATGGTTTGAGGCCATGAAATCTGAGATATGATCCATGTATGAGAACAAAGTATGGACTTTGATGGATTTGCCCGATGATCGGCAAGCCATAGAAAATAAATGGATCTTCAAGAGGAAGACGGACGCTGATAGTAGTGTTACTATCTACAAAGCTAGAATTGTCGCAAAAGGTTTTCGACAAGTTCAAGGTGTTGACTACGATGAGATTTTCTCACTCGTATCTATGCTTAAGTCTGTCCGAATCATGTTAGCAATTGCCGCATTTTATGAAATCTGGCAAATGGATAAACAAAACTGCATTCCTTAATGGATTTACTAAAGAAGAGTTGTATACGATGCAACTAGAAGGTTTTGTCGATCCTAAAGGTGTTAACTAAATATGCAAGCTCCAGCGATCCATCTATGGACTGGTGCAAGAATCTCGGAGTTGGAATATGCACTTTGATAAGTTGATCAAAGCATATAGTTTTATACAGACTTGCGGTGAAGCCTGTATTTACAACAAAGTGAGTGGGAGCACTATAACATTTCTGATAAGTATATGTGAACAACATATTGTTGATTGGAAATAATGTATAATTTTCTGGAAAGCATAAAGGAATATTTGAAAGGAGTTTTTCAAAGAAAGATCTCGGTAAAGCTGCTTACATATTGAGCATCAAGATCTATAGAGATAGATCAAGACGCTTGATAAGTTTTTCAATGAGTACATACCTTGACAAGATTTTGAAGTAGTTCAAAATGGAACAGTCAAAGAAAGAGTTCTTGCCTGTGTTGCAAGGTGTGAAATTGAGTAAGACTCAAAGCCCGACCACGGCAGAAGATAGAAATAGAATGAAAGTCATTCCCTATGCCTCAGCCATAGGTTCTGTAAAGTATGCCATGATGTGTGCCAGATCTATTGTATACCCTACACTGTGTTGAGCAAGGGAGTACAATAATGATCTAAGAGTAGATCACTTGACAGCGGTCAAAATTATCCTTAGTGGAATAAGGAAATATTTCTCAATTATGGAGGTGACAAAAAGGTTCGTCGTAAAAAGTTACGTCGATGCAAGTTTTGACACAGATCTGGATGACTCTAAGTCTCGATCTAGATACATATTGAAAGTGGGAGCAATAAGCTAGAGTAGCTCCGTGCAGAGCATTGTTGACATAGAAATTCGCAAAATACTTACGGATCTGAATGTGGCAGACCTGTTGACTAAAATTATCTCACAAGCAAAACATGATCACACCTTAGTACTCTTTGGGTGTTAATCACATAGCGATGTGAACTAGATTACTGACTCTAGTAAACCCTTTTGGGTGTTGATCACATATCGATGTGAACTATGGGTGTTAATCACATGGTGATGTGAACTATTGCTGTTAAATCACATGGCGATGTGAACTAGATTATTGACTCTAGTGCAAGTGGGAGACTGCTGAAGGAAATATGCCCTAGAGGCAATAATAAAGTTATTATCTATTTTCTTATATCATGATATATGTTTATTATCCATGCTAGAATTGTATTAACCGGAAACATAATACATGTGTGAATACATAGACAAACAAAGTGTCACTAGTATGCCTCTACTTGACTAGCTCGTTGATCAAAGATGGTTAAGTTTCCTAACCATAGACATGAGTTGTCATTTGATTAACGGGATCACATCATTAGGAGAATGATGTGATTGACATGACCCATTCCATTAGCTTAGCACCCGATCGTTTAGTATGTTGCTATTGCTTCTTCATGACTTATACATGTTCCTATGACTATGAGATTATGCAACTCCCGTTTGCCGGAGGAACACTTTGGGTGCTACCAAACGTCACAACGTAACTGGGTGATTATAAAGGAGCATTACAGGTGTCTCCAAAGGTAGATGTTGGGTATGCGTATTTCGAGATTAGGATTTGTCACTCCGATTGTCAGAGAGGTATCTCTGGGCCCTCTCGGTAATGCACATCACATAAGCCTTGCAAGCATTGCAACTAATGAGTTAATTGCGAGATTATGTATTACAGAACGAGTAAAGTGACTTGCCGGTAACGAGATTGAACTAGGTATTGGATACTGACGATCGAATCTCGGGCAAGTAACATACCGCCGATGACAAAGGGAACAACGTATGTTGTTATGCGGTCTGACCGATAAAGATCTTCGTAGAATATGTAGGAGCCAATATGGGCATCCAGGTCCCGCTATTGGTTATTGACCGGAGACGTGTCTCGGTCATGTCTACATTGTTCTCGAACCCGTAGGGTCCGCACGCTTAAGGTTACGATGACAGTTATATTATGAGTTTATGCATTTTTATGTACCGAAGGTTGTTCGGAGTCCCGGATGTGATCACGGACATGACGAGGAGTCTCGAAATGGTTGAGACATAAAGATTGATATATTGGAAGCCTATGTTTGGACATCGGAAGTGTTCCGGGTGAAATCGGGATTTTACCGGAGTACCGGGAGGTTACCGGAACCCCCCGAGAGCCATATGGGCCTTAATGGGCTTTAGTGGAAAGGAGAAAGGGGCAGCCCAAGGTGGCCGCGCGCCTCCCCCTTCCCCTAGTCCTATTAGGACTAGGAGAGGTGGCCGGCCCCCCTCTCTCTCTTTCCCCCTCGGGGAATCCTAGTCCAACTAGGATTGGGGGGGGAGTCCTACTCCCGGAAGGAGTAGGACTCCTCCTGCGCCCTCCTCCTGGCCGGCGCCCCCTCCCCCCTTGGATCCTTTATATACTGAGGCAGAGGCACCCCAGAAACACACAAGTTGATCCACGTGATCTATTCCTTAGCCGTGTGCGGTGCCCCCTGCCACCATAGTCCTCGATAATACTGTAGTGGAGTTTAGGCGAAGCCCTGCTGCTGTAGTGCATCAAGATCGTCACCACGCCGTCATGCTGACGGAACTCTTCCCCGACACTTTGCTGGATCGGAGTCCGGGTATCGTCATCGAGCTGAACGTGTGCTCGAACTCGGAGGTGTCGTAGTTTCGGTGCTTGATCGGTTGGTTCGTGAAGACGTACGACTACTTCCTCTACGTCGTGTTAACGCTTCCGCAGTCGGTCTGCGTGGGTACGTAGACAACACTCTCCCTTCTCGTTGCTATGCATCACATGATCTTGCGTGTGCGTAGGAATTTTTTTTGAAATTACTACGAAACCCAACATGTAATTGATGTGTACCTTACCAGTACTCGTAGTAGCTCCTGGGTATTTGATACCGGTGCAGTTGCTCACATTTGTAACTCAAAACAGGAGCTGCGGAATAAGCGGAGACTGGCGAAGGACGAGGTGACGATGCGCGTCGGGAATGGTTCCAAGGTCGATGTGATCGCCGTCGGCACGCTACCTCTACATTTACCTACGGAATTAGTTTTGAACCTCAATAATTGTTATTTAGTGCCAAGTTTGAGCATGAACATTGTATCAGGATCTCGTTTAATACAAGATGGCTACTCATTTAAATCCGAGAATAATGGTTGTTCTATTTATATGAGAGATATGTTTTATGGTCATGCTCCGATGGTGAATGGTTTATTCTTAATGAATCTCGAGCGTAATGCTACACATATTCATAGTGTGAATACCAAAAGATGTAAGGTTGATAATGATAGTCCCACATACTTGTGGCACTGCCGCCTTGGTCACACAGGTGTCAAACGCATGAAGAAGCTCCATGCAGATGGACTTTTAGAGTCTCTTGATTACGAATCATTTGACACGTGCGAACCATGCCTCATGGGTAAAATGACCAAGACTCCGTTCTCAGGAACAACGGAGCGAGCAACCAACTTATTGGAAATCATACATACTGATGTGTGCGGTCCAATGAGTGTTGAGGCTCGCGGTGGTTATCATTATATTCTCACCCTCACTGATGACTTGAGTAGATATGGGTATGTCTACTTAATGAAACACAAGTCTGAGACCTTTGAAAGGTTCAAGGAATTTCAGAGTGAGGTTGAGAATCAACGTGACAGGAAAATCAAGTACTTGCGATCAGATCGTGGGGGAGAATACTTGAGTCACGAATTTGGCACACACTTAAGAAAATGTGGAATAGTTTCACAACCCACGCCGCCTGGAACACCTCAGCGTAATGGTGTGTCCGAACATCGTAATCGCACTCTATTAGATATGGTGCGACCTATGATGTCTCTTACCGATTTACCGCTATCATTTTGGGGCTATGCTTTAGAGACTGCCGCATTCACTTTAAATAGGGCTCCGTCGAAATCCGTTGAGACGACACCGTATGAATTATGGTTTGGGAAGAAGCCTAAGCTGTCATTTCTAAAAGTTTGGGGATGCGATGCTTATGTCAAGAAACTTCAACCTGAAAAGCTCGAACCCAAGTCGGAAAAATGCGTCTTCATAGGATACCCTAAAGAAACTATTGGGTATACCTTCTACCTCAGATCCGAAGGCAAGATCTTTGTTGCCAAGAATGGATCCTTTCTAGAGAAGGAGTTTCTCTCGAAAGAAGTAAGTGGGAGGAAAGTAGAACTTGATGAAGTATTACCTCTTGAACTAGAAAATGGCGCAACTCAAGAAAATGTTCCTGAGGTGCCTGTACCGACTAGAGAGGAAGTTAATGATGATGATCATGAAACTTCAGATCAAGTTTCTACTGAACTTCGTAGGTCCACAAGGACACGTTCCGCACCAGAGTGGTACGACAACCCTGTCTTCGAAATCATGTTGTTAGACAACGGTGAACCTTCGAACTATGAAGAAGCGATGGCGGGCCCAGATTCCAACAAATGGCTTGAAGCCATGCAATCCGAGATAGGATCCATGTATGAAAATGAAGTATGGACTTTGACTGACTTGCCCGATGATCGGTGAGCCATAGAAAACAAATGGATCTTTAAGAAGAAGAAGGACGCGGATGGTAATGTTACCATCTATAAAGCTCGACTTGTCGCTAAGGGTTATCGGCAAGTTCAAGGGGTTGACTACGATGAGACTTTCTCTCCCGTAGCGAAGCTGAAGTCCATCCGAATTATGTTAGCAATTGCCGCATACTATGATTATGAGATATGGCAAATGGACGTCAAAACGGCATTCCTTAATGGTTTCCTTAAGGAAGAATTGTATATGATGCAGCCGGAAGGTTTTGTCGATCCTAAGAATGCTGACAAGGTGTGCAAGCTCCAACGCTCGATTTATGGGCTGGTGCAAGCATCTCGGAGTTGGAACATTCACTTTGATGAGATGATCAAAGCGTTTGGGTTTATGCAGACTTATGGAGAAGCCTGCGTTTACAAGAAAGTGAGTGGGAGCTCTGTAGCATTTCTCATATTATATGTAGATGACATACTTTTGATGGGAAATGATATAGAGCTTTTGGACAGCATTAAGGCCTACTTGAATAAGAGTTTTTCAATGAAGGACCTTGGAGAAGCTACTTATATATTAGGCATCAAGATCTATAGAGATAGATCAAGACGCCTCATAAGTCTTTCACAAAGCACATACCTTGATAAGATATTGAAGAAGTTTAATATGGATCAGTCTAAGAACGGGTTCTTACTTGTGTTGCAAGGTGTGAAATTGAGCTCAGCTCAATGTCCGACCACGGCAGAAGATATAGAAGAGATGAGTGTCATCCCCTATGCCTCAGCCATAGGTTCTATTATGTATGCCATGCTGTGTACCAGACCTGATGTAAACCTTGCCGTAAGTTTGGTAGGTAGGTACCAAAATAATCCCGGCAAGGAACACTGGACAGCGGTCAATAATATCCTGAAGTACCTGAAAAGGACTAAGGAAATGTTTCTCGTTTATGGAGGTGACGAAGAGCTCGTCGTAAAGGGTTACGTCGACGCTAGCTTCGACACAGATCTGGATGACTCTAAGTCACAAACCGGATACGTGTATATTTTGAATGGTGGGGCAGTAAGATGGTGCAGTTGCAAGCAGAGTGTCGTGGCGGGATCTACATGTGAAGCGGAGTACATGGTAGCCTCGGAGGCAGTGCATGAAGCAATTTGGGTGAAAGAGTTCATCACCGACCTAGGAGTCATACCCAATGCGTCGGGGCCGATCAAACTCTTCTGTGACAACACTGGGGCTATTGCACTTGCTAAGGAGCCCAGGTTTCACAAGAAGACCAGGCACATCAAGCGTCGCTTCAACTCCATTCGTGAAAATGTTCAAGATGGAGACATAGATATTTGTAAAGTACATACGGATCTGAATGTCGCAGATCCATTGACTAAACCTCTCCCTAGGGCAAAACATGATCAATACCAGAACTCTATGGGTTTTCGATTCATCACAATGTAACTAGATTATTGACTCTAGTGCAAGTGGGAGACTGTTGGAAATATGCCCTAGAGGCAATAATAAAAGGATTATTATTATATTTCCTTGTTCATGATAATTGTCTTTTATTCATGCTATAATTGTGTTATCCGGAAATCGTAATACATGTGTGAATACATAGACACCAACATGTCCCTAGTAAGCCTCTAGTTGACTAGCTCGTTAATCAACAGATAGTCATGGTTTCCTGGCTATGGACATTGGATGTCATTGATAACGAGATCACATCATTAGGAGAATGATGTGATGGACAAGACCCTATCCTAAACATAGCACAAGATCGTATAGTTCGTTTGCTAGAGTTTTTCCAATGTCAAGTATCTTTTCCTTAGACCATGAGATCGTGTAACTCCCGGATACCGTAGGAGTGCTTTGGGTGTACCAAACTTCACAACGTAACTGGGTGACTATAAAGGTATACTACGGGTATCTCCGAAAGTGTCTGTTGGGTTGACACGGATCAAGACTGGGATTTGTCACTCTGTATGACGGAGAGGTATCTCTGGGCCCACTCGGTAATGCATCATCATAATGAGCTCAAAGTGACCAAGTGTCTGGTCACGGGATCATGCATTATGGTACGAGTAAAGTGACTTGCCGGTAACGAGATTGAACGAGGTATTGGGATACCGACGATCGAATCTCGGGCAAGTAACGTACCGATTGACAAAGGGAATTGTATACGGGATTGCCTGAAACCTCGACATCGTGGTTCATCCAATGAGATCATCGAGGAGCATGTGGGAGCCAACATGGGTATCCATATCCCGCTGTTGGTTATTGACCGGAGAACCGTCTCGGTCATGTCTACATGTCTCCCGAACCCGTAGGGTCTACACACTTAAGGTTCGGTGACGCTAGGGTTGTAGAGATATGAATATGCAGTAACCCTAAAGTTGTTCGGAGTCCCAGATGAGATCCCGGACGTCACGAGGAGTTCCGGAATGGTCCGGAGGTGAAGAATTATATATAGGAAGTGCAGTTTCGGCCATCGGGAGAGTTTCGGGGTCACCGGTACTGTACCGGGACCACCAGATGGGTCCCGGGGGTCCAACGGGTGGGGCCACCCATCCTGGAGGGCCCCATGGGCTGAACTGGGGAGGGGAACCAGCCCATCGTGGGCTGGTGCGCCCCCCTTGGCCCATCCCCTGCGCCTAGGGTTGGAAACCCTAGGGTGGGGGGCGCCCCACTTGCCTTGGGGGGTACTCCAAGCCCCCTGGCTGCCGCCCCCCTTGGGAGATCTGATCTCCAAGGGCCGGTGCCCCCCCAAGGGGGCCTATATAAAGGGGGGGAGGGAGGGGCAGTCGCACCCTTAAGCCTTGGCACCTCCCTCTCCCCCTGCTACACCTCTCCCTCTCATAGAAGCTCGGCGAAGCCCTGCTGCGGTGACTGCTGCATCCACCACCACGCCGTCGTGCTGCTAGATCTTCATCAACCTCTCCTTCCCCCTTGCTGGATCAAGAAGGAGGAGACGTCACGCTGACCGTACGAGTGTTGAACGCGGAGGTGCCGTCCGTTCGGCGCTAGGATCTCCGGTGATTTGGATCACGTCGAGTACGACTCCCTCATCCCCGTTCTTTGAACGCTTCCGCTCGTGATCTACAAAGGTATGTAGATGAAATCCGATCACTTGTTGCTAGGTGAACTCATAGATGGATCTTGGTGAAACCATAGGAAAATTTTTGTTTTCTACAACGTTCCCCAACAACCTCTCCGTTACACGGAGTGACAAATCCCAGTCTTGATTCGTGCCAACACAACAGACACTTTCGGAGATACCTGTAGTGTACCTTTATAGCCACCCAGTTACGTTGTGACGCTTGGCACACCCAAAGCACTCCTACGGTATCCGGGAGTTGCACAATCTCATGGTCTAAGGAAATGACACTTGACATTAGAAAAGCTTTAGCATACGAACTACACGATCTTTGTGCTAGGCTTAGGATTGGGTCTTGTCCATCACATCATTCTCCTAATGATGTGATCCCGTTATCAACGACATCCAATGTCCATGGTCAGGAAACTGTAACCATCTATTGATCAACGAGCTAGTCAACTAGAGGCTTACTAGAGACATGTTGTTGTCTATGTATCCACACATGTATCTGAGTTTCCTATCAATACAATTATAGCATGGATAATAAACGATTATCATGAACAAGGAAATATAATAATAATCAATTTATTATTGCCTCTAGGGCATATTTCCAACAGTCTCCCACTTGCACTAGAGTCAATAATCTAGTTCACATCGCCATGTGATTAACACTCACAGGTCACATCGCCATGCGACCAACATCCAAGAGTCTACTAGACTCAATGATCTAGTTCACATCACTATGTGATTAACACTCAAAGAGTTCTGGGTTTGATCATGTTATGCTTGTGAGAGAGGTTGTAGTCAACGGGTCCGGCCATATTCAGATCCCTATGTATTTCGCAAAACTTTATGTCATATCGTAGATGCTGCTACCACGTTCCACTTGGAGCTATTCCAAATTGTTGCTCCATTATACGTATCCGGTATCTCTACTCAGAGCTATCCGGATAGGTGTTAAGCTTGCATCAACATAACTCTTTACGTCGAACTCTTTATCACCTCCATAACCGAGAAAAATTTCCTTATTCTTCTAAGGATAATTTTTGACCGCTATCCGGTGATCTACTCCTAGATCACCTTTGTACCCTCTTGCCAGACATGTGGCAAGGCACACATCAGGTGCGGTACTCAGCATGGCATACCGTATAGAGCCTATGACAAGAGCAGAGGGGATGACCTTCGTCCTTCCTCTTTCTTCTGCCGTGGTCAAGCTTTGAGTCTTACTCAACTTCACACCTTACAACTCAGGTAAGAACCCCTTCTTTGACTGATCTATTTTGAACTCCTTCAAAAACATGTCAAGGTGTGCGTTCTTTGACAGTACCATCAGGCGTCTTGATCCATCTCTATAGATCTTGATGCCCAATATGTAAGCAGCTTTATCCAGGTCTTCCTTTGAAAATCTCTCTTCAAACAACCGTTTATGCTTTCCAGAAATTCTACATTATTTCGGATCAACAATATGTCATCCACATATACTTATCAGAAATGTTGTAGTGCTCCCACTCACTTTCTTGTAAATACAAGTTTCTAACAAACATTGTATAAACCTAAAAGCTTTGATTACTCCATCAAAGCATATATTCCGACTCCGAGATGCTTGCTCTAGTCCATAGAAGGATTGCTGGAGCCAGCATACCTTTTAGCATCCTTAGGATCGTCAAAAACTTTTATTGTATCACATACAACTTTTCTTACGAAAACTTGGTAAGAAAACTTGTTTTGACATCCATCTGTAAGATTTCATAATCGAAAAATACAGCTAATGCTAACATGATTCCGACGGACTTAAGCATCACTACGGGTGAGAAATTCTCATCGTAGTCAACTCCTTGAACTTGTGAAAAGACTCTTTCCCACAAGTCGAGCTTCATAGACGGTAACATTACCGCCCACGTCCGTCTTCTTCTTTAAGATCCATTTATCTCAATGGCTTGCCGATCATCGGGCAAGTCCACCAAAGTCCATACATGGATCCTATCTCGGATTTCATGGCTTCTAACCATTTGTCGGAATACGGGCCCACCATCGCTTCTCCATAGCTCGTAGGTTCATTGTTGTCTAACAACATGATATCTAAGACAGGATTACCGTACCACTCAGGAGTAGTACATATCCTTGTCGACCTACGATGTTCGATAGCAACTTGATCTGAAGCTTCATGATCACTATCATTAACTTCCTATTCAATAGACGTAGGCGCCGCAGAAAACATCTTTCTGTGTTGCATCACTCTCTGGTTGAAGTAAAGGTTTGACAACCTCATCAAGTTCTATCTTCCTCCCACTCAATTCTTTCGAGAGAAACTCCTTCTCGAGAAAGGACCCGTTCTTAGCGACAAACAATTTGCCCTCGGATCTGAGATAGAAGGTATACCCAACTGTCACCTTTGGGTATCCTACGAAGATGTGTTTGTCCGCTTTTGGGTTCGAGCTTCTCCTGCTAAAGCCTTAAGCATCGCAGCCCCAAACCTTAAGAAACGACAACTTTGGTTTCTTGCCAAACCAATGTTCATACGACGTCGTCTCAACGGACTTAGATGGTGTCCTATCTAAAGTGAATGCAGCTGTCTCTAACGCATAACCTCAAAATGAAAACGGTAGATTGGTAAGAAACATCATAGATCACACCATATCTCATAGGGTTTGATTACGATGTCCGGACACACCATTACCTTGTGGTGTTCCAGGTGGCTTCAACTGTGAAACAATTCCACAATGTCTTAAGTGATTGCCAAACTCATAACTCAGAAAATCTCCTTTTGATCAGATCGTAGGAACATGATCTTATTTTATGATGATTCTTAACTTCACTCTGAAATTGCTTGAACTTTTCAAACATTTCAGACTTGTGCTTCATTAAGTAGATATACCTATATCTACACAAATCATCGGTGAAGATGAGAAAATAGCGATATCCACCGCACGCTTCAATTCTCATTGGATCACACGCATCAGCATGCATGATTTCCAACAAGTCACTTGCCCGTTTCATTGTACCTGAAAACGGGGTCTTAGTCATCCTGCCCATGAGGCATGGCTCGCATGTGTCAAGTGATTCAAAATCAAGTGACTCCAAACATCCATCGATATGGAGTTTCTTCATGCATCTTACGCCAATATGACTTAAGCGGCAGTGCCACGAGAAAGTGGTACTATCATTATTAACTCTACATCTTTTGGCGTGAACATGTGTATTACCACGACCGAGATTCAATGGACCATTCACATAGGGTGCATGACCATGAAAGGTATCATTCATGTAAACAGAATAACCATTATTCTCTAACTTAAATGAATGACCGTCGTATTGCAATGAACATGATCTAATCATATTCATGCTCAACGTAGACACCTGATAACATTTATCTAGTTCAAATACTAATCTCGAAGGCAGATGGAGCGTGCGATGGTGATCTCATCAACTTTGGAAACACTTCCAACACACATCGTCACTCGCCTCAGCCAGTCTCCGTTTAGTCTGTAGCTTTTGCTTCAAGTCACCAGTAATAGCAACTGAAACCGGTATCCAATACCCAGTGCTACCAGGAGTACTAGCGAGGTAACACATTAATAACACGTATATACTTGTTGAAGTTGCCAGCCTTCTATCTACCATGCATTTGGGGTAATTCCGCTACCCAGTGACCGTTCCCTTATACAATAGAAGCACTTAGTCTCGGGTTTGGGTTCAACCTTGGGTTCCTTCACTGGAGCGGCAACTGGTTTGCCATCCATGAAGTTTCCCTTCTAGCCCTTGCCCTTCTGGAAACCAGTGGTCTTGTTAAACCATCAACACTTCATCTTGTTGGCAAAAGAACTTGTCAGAGGTCTCACACCTCTCAACACGGGCATGAGCCTGAAATCCCAATTTCATCTCTTGGAACATCTCATATGTTCTATGGCGTTCAAAACGTCATTGGAATCCCGATTCTAAGCCGTAAAGTATGGTGCACTAAACTATCAAGTAGTCATCAAGATGTGTCTGTCAGGTGTTCACAGCATCCACAGACGACGTTGTAGGGGTTTGCACATCGAGCGGTGCATCAAAGACGTAAGCCTTCTGTGTAGCAGTGAGGACACTCCTCGGACTACGGACCTAGTCCGCATCAGTGCTTACAATATCTTTCAACTTGGTCTTTCTCTAGGAACGTATTGAAACAGGGAGCTACAATGTGAGCTATTTATCTACAACATATTTGCAAAGACAATTTAGACTATGTTCATGATAATTGAGTTCATTTAATGAACTCCCACTCAGATAGACATCCCTCTAGTCATCTAAGTGAAACATGATCCGAGTCAACTAGGCCGTGTCCGATCATCACGTGAGACGGACTAGTCAACATCGGTGAACATCTTCATGTTGATCGTATCTTCTATACGACTCATGCTCGACCTTTCGGTCTTCCGTGTTCCGAGGCCATGTCTGTACATGCTAGGCTCGTCAAGTCAACCTAAGTGTTTTTGCTGTGTAAATCTGGCTTACACCCGTTGTATTCGAACGTTAGAATCTATCACACCCGATCATGACGTGGTGCTTCGAAACAACGAACCTTCGCAACGGTGCACAGTTAGGGGGAACACCTTTCTTGAAATTTTAGTGAGGGATCATCTTATTTAAGCTACCGTCGTTCTAAGCAAATAATATGTAAAACATGATAAACATCACATGAAATCAAATAGTGACATGATATGGCCAATATCATTTTGCTCCTCTTGATCTCCATCTTCGGGGCTCCATGATCATCGTTGTCACCGGCATGACACCATGATATCCATCATCATGATCTCCATCATCGTGTCTTCTTGAGTTGTCTCGTCATCTATTACTTCTACTACTATGGCTAACGCTTTAGCAATAAAGTAAAGTAATTACATGACGTTTATGTTGACACGCAGGTCATAAATAAATTAAGACAACTCCTATGGCTCCTGCCGGTTTTCATACTCATCGACATGCAGGTCGTGATTCCTATTACAAGAACATGATCAATCTCATACATCACATATATCATTCATCACATCCTTTTGGCCATATCACATCACAAGGCATATGCTGCAAAAACAAGTTAGACGTCCTCTAATTGTTGTTGCAAGTTTTTACGTGGCTGCTATAGGTTTCTAGCAAGAACGTTTCTTACCTATGCCAAAACCACAACGTGATATGCCAATTTCTATTTACCCTTCATAAGGACCCTTTTCATTGAATCCGATCCGACTAAAGTGGGAGAGACAGACACCCGCTAGCCACCTTATGCAACTAGTGCATGTCAGTCGGTGGAACCAGTCTCACGTAAGAGTACGTGTAAGGTCGGTCTGGGCCGCTTCATCCCACGATGCCGCCGAATCAAGATAAGACTAGTAACGGCAAGCAAATTGACAAAATCGACGCCCACAACAACTTGTGTTCTACTTGTGCATAGAAATTACGCATAAACCTGGCTCTGATACCACTATTAGGGAACGTAGCAGAAATTCAAAATTTTCTACGCATCACCAAGATCAATCTATGGAGTAATCTAGCAACGAGGGGAAGGAGAGTGCATCTACATACCCTTGTAGATCGCTAAGCGGAAGCGTTCAAGTGAACGGGGTTGATGGAGTCGTACTCGTCGTGATCCAAATCACCGATGATCCTAGTGCCGAACGGACGACACCTCCGTGTTCAACACACGTACAGCCCGGTGACGTCTCCTACGCCTTGATCCAGCAAGGGGAGAAGGAGAGGTTCGGGAAGACTCCATCCAGCAGCAGCACAACGGTGTGGTGGTGGTGGAGGAGCGTGGTACTCCAGCAGGGCTTCGCCAAGCACCGCAAGAGACGGGGAGGGAGAGGGGTAGGGCTGCGCCAAGGAGATTGAATCGTGTCTATGGCAGCCCAAAACCTCAAGTATATATAGGGGAAGGGGAGGGGCTGCGCCCCCACCTAGGTTTCAACCCCTAGGGGTGGCGGCCAGCCCTAGATCCCATCTAGGGGGGCGGCCAAGGGGGGGAGAGAGGGGGGCGCACCACTAGGTGGGCCTTAGGCCCATCTGAGCCTTGGGTTTGCCCCCTTCCACTCTCCCTTGCGCCTTGGGCCTTGGTGGGGGGCGCACCAGCCCACCTGGGGCTGGTCCCCTCCCACACTTGGCCCATGCAGCCCTCCGGGGCTGGTGGCCCCACTTGGTGGACCACCGGGACCCTCCCGATGGTCCCGGTACATTACCGATAAACCTGAAACTTTTCCGGCAACCAAAACAGGACTTCCCATATATAAATCTTTACCTCCGGACCATTCCGGAACTCCTCGTGACGTCTGGGATCTCATCCGGGACTCCGAACAACATTCGGTAACCGCGTGCATACTTTCCCTATAACCCTAGCGTCATCGAACCTTAAGTGTGTAGACCCTACGGGTTCGGGAACCATGCAGACATGACCGAGACACCTCTCCGGCCAATAACCAACGGCGGGATCTGGATACCCATGTTGGCTCCCACATGTTCCACGATGATTTCATCGGATGAACCACGATGTCGAGGATTCAATCAATCCCGTATACAATTCCCTTTGTCCAGCGGTATTGTACTTGCCCGAGATTCGATCGTCGGTATCCCGATACCTTGTTCAATCTTGTTACCGGCAAGTCTCTTTACTCGTCCGTAACACATCATCCCGTGATCAACTCCTTGGTCACATTGTGCACATTATGATGATGTCCTACCGAGTGGGCCCAGGGATACCTCTTCGTTACACGGAGTGACAAATCCCAGTCTCGATTCGTGCCAACCCAACAGACACTTTCGGAGATACCTGTAGTGTACCTTTATAACCATCCAGTTACATTGTGACGTTTGGCACACCCAAAGCACTCCTACGGTATCCGGGAGTTGCACAATCTCATGGTCTAAGGAAATGACACTTGACATTAGAAAAGCTTTAGCATACGAACTACACGATCTTTGTGCTAGGCTTAGGATTGGGTCTTGTCCATCACATCATTCTCCTAATGATGTGATCCCGTTATCAACGACATCCAATGTTCATGGTCAGGAAACTGTAACCATCTATTGATCAACGAGCTAGTCAACTAGAGGCTTACTAGGGACATGTTGTTGTCTATGTATCCACACATGTATCTGAGTTTCCTATCAATACAATTCTAGCATGGATAATAAACGATTATCATGAACAAGGAAATACAATAATAATCAATTTATTATTGCCTCTAGGGCATATTTCCAACAAGGGGCTCGTTCGGTTTGAAGGAAATCAAAACGTAGGAATTAGGAGTAGTATAGGATTTGATAGGATGACACTTCCATCCTAAGGAATTGGCTTGCCTTGTTTCTACGCGTAAAATGAGTTTTGAGTGGATGTGTAGTTTCCTCCAAAAACATAGGAAATGAGTAGTATTCCTACGAAATTCCTGTACGCATTTCCTACAAACTGAATGCATATAGAGGAAATTTTCCTCCGGAATTCTTGTTCCTATGTTTTTCCTACGAAAATCCTCCAAACCGAATGAGGCCTAGGTCTTGTTCCTGTTGCCCGAAATCACTAATTAAGGAGTACTCGTTGCAAAGATCATTCCAATTCCCCTAATTGCGACAAGTGACGCACATGCAGCGCGCCACATGTCGCAATCTAGGAGTTTTCCCTTTTTTCGTAGATCTGTTTATTTAAAACGTTTTATCTCTCAAACCGTGCGTCCAAATCTCGAACCTCTTTCACCCTTGGATTCCTCGCGTCAAGATCTTCAAAACTAGATCCCATGTTGATAGGTTTTGACGAACTTTTTTTTCACGAAAAAAACCGGAAGTAAAAAAACGAACCGGGAGCACGGGTTTTTTTCCCTTTCGAAAGAGGCATGCCTGTGCCTCTCACGAAATCACAACTGTGTCTCTCGCGGAAGCAAAACTGTGACTCTCGCAGAAGAAAAACAAAGAAAAAGCGTTTTTTCTGTTTCCGAGGAGGCACGACCGTAACTCTCGTCAAAGCACAACCGTGACTTTTGCGGAAGCAAACCCGTGACTCTCGCGAAAGGAAAAAAAACAGAAAACACGTTTTTCCCTTTCCGAGAGGCACGACCGTGACTATCACGAAAACACAACCATACTTCTCGCGGAAGCAAAATCGTGACTCTCGCGAAAGAAAAAAAACAGAAAACGCGTTTTTTTCATTTCCGAGAGGCACGGGCGTGACTCGCGAAAGCACACCCGTGCGTCTCGCGGAAGCAAAACCATGACTCTCGCGAAAGAAAAAATAACAGAAAACACGTTTTTTTTGTTTTCGAGAGGCACGGCCGTGACTCTCGCGAAAGTAAAACCGTGACTGTCGCGGAAGCATAACCATGACTCTCATGAAAGAAAAAAAAAGATAACACGTTTTTTTGTGCAAAATAATTTTTTTATTGAAAAGCTAAGGAAGACCGGTGGAAAACCAAAATGTCGAAAAAACCCAGAAAAAACCCTTTTAAAAAGCCAAAAACACGTGCGGAAAAATAAAAAAATCAGAGAAAACGCCCAGAGCGTGACACGTGACGAATGACTGAGAGCGCGACAAGTGATGCTGATCGTTGGGAGGCTCCCGAAGGAGCGCTCGTTAACTAGTTGCTCTCCCTGTTACCTCTCTGAAAATATCAAGAGAGGCCGCAAATGGGCCACGCACACACAGTTGGGCCACGAAGCACAACCGATCCAGCAGGCAGCGACCAAAGTCGTCGTTGACGCACACGCACGGCACGAACGCCCAGCGCCCAGCCCAGACCGATATGCCACTCCCCCGTTTTTTTGTTGTTTTTTTTTTTTGCGGGAAAGGAACGCCACTCGCCCACTTTGCTCACAAAAAGAAACAAACAAAAAACACACGCACTTTGCTCACAAAAGAAAAAGAAAAAAACACACGCACGCAGACACAACAACACTGGTTAGCGCGGTGGCGGCTGACCACGACGAGATAGACGATGGTCGACAGCGGCCAGTGAGGGTCGAGCAAGTGTGGCGGCTGGGAACTGCCACTCAGGATGTAGACTGCAGTGCTGCGCCGAGGCGCAGCTAGCGGCGAAAGCGAGCAATGGCGCAATGGCGCGGAGTCCGATGAGGGGCGGCATCGACCGTTGTTGATGTGTTTTAGGTTGTTTCTCTATTAAAATATGTTGACATTTTCACTGTATTTGGTCATTCGTTTTTAGTGTGCATTGTTATCATGTATTGACTCTTTTGGTTTTTCACAAAAATAATCTTTGTCTAAGACTTCGCCCCACCTTAAAAAAAATTCGTCCTCCGCCACTGCCCTGAAGATAATAAAAATGAGTAGCAATCACATACGGATCCATTAGCAAAGCTTCTGTAAACAAAATCCAAGTCTAATCCTAATAGGTGATGGCTATTTATTAAAAAGTCAATGGCGAATTGGCAATGAGTACGTTCCAGGCCTTGTATGCTTGAGGAGAAGCACTTGGTGCTGCCCAAAATCCTATGGTCCATGTTGTTGATCTTGATCCAGGCCTTGTACACTTGGGAAGCATGGCACTGTGCGCGTCACACGGTTTTCGGTGGAAGACGTGCATGTTTTTCTTCTGGAGTCCGCCAATTGTTGCATATACTTCTCATCTTCATACACGGCTTATAAAAATATTGTATAATTTTGCATATAATAAAGAAAAGTGTTGTACTTTCTTCTCAATAAAAAAATAATATAAATTATTATTATTACTTGAAATCACCTGGAAATATATATTCTCGTAATATTTCGGGTCGTATATGAATAGTCATGTCCATATCAATCCTTGGTCAATAAAGCTTAGCAAGTTGGTCCTAGACTTGGCATTGGTGCTTGCATTTTTATTTATTCATTTCAGACTTTTTGACGATGTTTGTTCATTGGAAGAAAACGGCTCTCGACTACGAAGGCGCGTGTGAATATGTGATGCCTTCTCGAGATTTTGTGTCGACTCAATATCTCAGAGGTGCTCATAGAGCGATTGTGCGTGCATGTGTTCATAGGGATGAGTGCGTGTGTGTGCGTGTCTGTGCTGGTACTGTGTTAGAAAAAAACTTAGCAAGTTACTCTAAAAAAACTAACTGCATCTTCTCCGAAAATACAAAGGTGAAAATAGTTACACGCATACCCATATAAATAGTAAATCTAAAAAATACCAAAAAAGTAGAAAATCTTGAAATTTTGGTGTATCAAACCTAGTCGACTATTCTACTTACGAGTGAAGTTTCGTGAAGTATTGAATCTCATGGTATTCTTAGTGAAGAAAATATAATTGGGACCATACTATTCATCAGCATTGTTTTTTTATATAGCTATAATTTTGTCATTTTTTACCCAGAATACCACGGATGTGATTTCTTCATGAAACCTCATACTATACGTGTTAACTATCTATATTACAAAAAAACAGATTTTCTTGAATTTTTTCTAGTATTTTGTTAATTTACTGTTTATAAGGCATGCAAGTGGAACTGTGTTCCCAAAATCCGCGTCCCATCTTCTCAACGAAAAGAAATACAGGTGCCTAGGAGCAACAACAACGAAAACTGCAGGTTTCACTGCAATGTTCTTTGCTGGCAGGTTTCTCAAAAGTCGAAGAGAAATACAGCAACGTGGTCCAATGGTCTCTTCGGCCCTCACCCTCACTGTTTTTATAGGGCAATTCGAATCTTGCACCGCCAGGTTCAGTGCTCGAACAGTAGTTGCATCGGCCCTGGTTCTGAACAGTATAAGAGGATGGATCGATGCATATGATACGCATGCACGGTAGACGGTCGCGGGCAGCGCAATGCGACCGCATGGCAGTGGCCCGTAGTCCCGTACGGAGAAGACATGGGTTTCAATCAATCGGCAATAGTGGACCAGAAGACATGGGTTTCAATCGGCAACAGTGCCGGCTGTGTTGTGGTGACTCCGTCCATACACTATCGGTCTGCTGCGCCTCCCATGGCTCACCGGTACGTCTACAACTACGAGTAGTCAAAGTAGCACTAGTAACAACAGTTCGTTGCGCACAGGGCAGGGATGGCATGCTCTGCATGGGTGTGCATGCATTATTGCACACCATCGTGTATCCACGCGCACGTCGGCGGCGAAAGAGACACCGCGTCCGTACGACCGCCGGGGTTAAACAAGCGTTCAAAGGCGAAGGGAGTATTCCTTTCCGAGTTCCCAAACGTACAAACCAACTTGTCTCCATGCCGGTGGCGTGCTGCAGCGTGTTGTCTATCGCTCCGGAATATTTATCTCCGCATGCATGCTAGTGCCACTGCAAGCCGGCAATGGCAGAAGGGCCTCAAACAACACGAAGGTAGTAGTGGTATCGGGCACAACAGTCGCATGCACGACGACGATGCATGCATGCATCCAACACGGAAATGTACTGGTTGCACGCACAGTGACGCGTTTTGTCCACCATACTGCTAGCTTGCTGCATTGTACGGCCGGGTTGCACGGTAGTGGTATTGAAATAAGTACGTATTCGGTCAGGTACTGTACCAGGTAGAGTATAGCATAGAGCCAGCTTCATGGTACTACCAGGTACTGTACGTGCTGACATGGAGGCAGGGCTGTAGTACCTTGCGCTCGCCTGTGTGCGCGCGCGCGCTGCGGTAAATGGCACGACGGACTGGCGAAACGGGACCGCGATCCCACCACCTCGCCTGGGACGCACGGGACTCGCTGGGGAAACCGTCCCGACTGCGTGCGTGCGTCGCGCCGGTCGACACCGATGCGCAAGGCATGCATGCGTGGATGAACAGAGCGTCTGCGTACGTGGGGTGAGTTCCTGTTCCTTGCGAGGACCGTCAATCCTGTATTCTCTGGCGGCCTGGCCACGCCTCATGTGCTAGCTAGGCTAGCTGCTGCGGAGTGGAGGGGAGGGGAGTACAAACAAATTAAACCTAGCTAGCTCCTATTGTAATCTTCACCTTCATGTACTATTCTCTGGCATCCTGCACGTGACTGGCGAGATGGAAAAAAGATGATGAATGTGTGTTATAACTTGAAAAACGTCTTATATTACGGACCGGGGTAATAGTTGTTGCACTTTATTTCTGGTACAAGATTAGTTAATCTCTTTTATTTGTTAGAAGGATATGTCTCTTCTTCTTTTTAAACACAATACAAATGCAGGCGCTCATATATACGCGCATACACTCATCCCTATAACAAACACGCAAATCCTATCTCCTACAAGCACCTTCCAGAGACTGAGCCGACATGTCATCTTGAGATTAACAAAGTCACCACAAGCACGGGTCGTCGGCAATCCTGAAATAAATAGAGGAATAAGCGAGCACCAGGATTTAAACCCTGGTGGGCTGGGATTACCACTGTCCTGCTAACTATCCAACTCCAGGTTGGTTCACATGTCTATGCATATTTAACATGAAGTCATTGCCTCTAACGAGGCAAGACGTTTCACTCATTTTCTATATGGTAATCAGAGTCCCTTCTCTTGCACACACCTAGGATAGAACTTCAATCCTTTGCCATGGCGTCTTCCTCTGGTTCATCTTCCTCCTACGGCCTATCCTCTCAAGTCTCTGGAAAACTCACTCACAGCAATTTTGTCCTATGGCGTGCCCAGGTGCAATCGATAAATTTGAGCTGCGCACATGCATGTATGGGTACCTAGACAAAACCATCTTCGAGCCAGGCAAAACCACCACCATCAAGAACTCTGAAGAGAAAGATCAGACCCGACATACACGGTTTGGCATAGAGAAGACCAACAGGTTCGTGCATACCTCTGTAAAATCTGTTCAGAGAAGACCAACAGGTTGCCTCCCATGAGCAATCTCACGCCCTATGGGCTCTAATTGTTAGCATGTTTCTTCCCAGTCTAGATCCCAAAATGTTGTCAGAACAAGATCGGACGGTCGTCTTGGTCCAAGCGTAGGAACTCTTCGAGGCTAAGGCACCGCAGCGCGTGAAAAACTTCAACCTAAGGTGTGGCGCGAAAATAACAAAGTATCTAATGAAGGCCAAGGGAACCTAGAAGGAACTCCTCGGATGCTCGACGTGTGAACTCTTCGGACACACTTCGGCGATCCAAAAGGGCAAAGATGGGTATATTTGTTAAACCAGTTTTCAAGACTGACGACTGAAGATGAAGAACAATTTGGAAGATCCGAAGAGCAACCCTGGCTTGAAGACCTGTTCAGGGGCTACTGATGGTGTTTCGTACTAGGGATCACTCACCATGTAGTCTCCCGGCCAGGTGGGCCAGGCCGAGGACCACCCATGGCGGTTCACCTGTAGGCCATCTCTAGCAGGCCCATGGCGTGTAGAAAGAATATTCCCGAAGCTTGGCGCATACTCCAAGACTTAGAGGTCATCTATGATACGATTACCATATACCTAGTCGACTTAGCTATAATCTAGGCCCCATGGTATCTACATAAACCAAAGGGTAGTGCTCGTAGTAGACACAGAACAATCTCGTGGTAGATCAACTTGTACTCTGTACTTCATCCCAAATCGATACAAACACAAAAACCTGGCATAAGGTATTATCTCTTCAAGAGAGCCCGAACCTGGGTAAATCCCCGAGTCCTTGTTACCAATGCATCTAGGCTACTAGCTCAGGATCCCCTACCCAAGATTCATCGGGATCGACTCTGTCACCCATCTCAGCTCATTGGACAACAGCCAAGCGTATTTTGAAGTATATAAAGAAATGAGTGACTTCTGGACCTCCTTCACTCTTGTTAGTGCCTTCTCCGATGCAGATTGGGCTGACCGCTTTAATGAAAGAAGGTCAATAGGTGGATTTGGAATTTTTAATGGACCAAATTAAATTTTATAGTGTGCAAAAAACAAGCTACGGTGTCCATGTCAAGTACAGATGCAAAATACAAAGTGTTAGGAAATGCAACAACCGGAATCATTTGGGTCTAATCTATATTAAAGGAACTTGAAGTTCCACAAGCTCATGGCTTTGGTTAATATTGGTGTTACTTATCTGTTTGTCAATCCAGTATTTCATGCCAGAACAAAGCATATTGAGATAGATTTTTATTTTGCGAGAGAACTTGTTGTCAATAAATAGTTAGAGATCAGGTTCCTTCCCGTGATTAGCTTGCAAATGGCTTTACAAAAGCATTGACAACCGAAGGTATAGAAGAGTTCAGACGTAATCTTAACTTGCGTAGTTATGATTAAGGGCGGGTGTTAAGCATAAGGCTCTATCACGTCTAGATTCAAGGAGTTATCTTGTGTAGCACTTTAATTCAGTTAGAAGGTTCTGCGTGTTGTAATTAATCTTCTTTTATCTCTTCCTTGTTTTTCTCTCTCCTTATAACCCACGCATGTAAGCATCTCCAGGGATATGCCCCTGCATATTTAACACAAAGCCATCGCCTCTAGCGAGGCACGACATTCCAACTATTTCTACACTAGTTTCGGGTGCCTCAAGCCTTCTTCAAACGTCCGGCCGGACAGTCCGGTCAGTGACCGGTCAAAAAAATGCTACCCAGACGAGCACCTCAAACCGGCCTGAAACGCCCAGGCTGACTAACACCCTTCATATGCACCTCAAATCTAGGGCAGATATGGGTGGCCCGGGCGCGACCGAGCGTGTCCGCCACGTCAGAGTCAGCCCACGTTGGCCCACCCGACCCCACATATATTCGTCCCCATCCTCTTTCCGGACCAAACCTAGCCACACCACTCCCCGCTAGTCCACTCCGCCCCCAAGCTCCCATCCGGCAATCTTTAACCTTCTCTGGCATGGCGGGAAGCAGGTTTGACTCCGACCAGTCCGGATCCGTCTACTGGGGTGTTATTCCGCGCGGAATGGAGGAGGCTATGGCCGTCCGCATTACCCTCCGTCGCTCCCGGGAGGACTGCGCCCGGCCGACCCGGGGGGAGGGGGGATGTGTCAGGCACGAATCCATTGTGTCAGCGCAACAGACACTTGGATCCTCCGGGGCTGGATCATCGCGGTCTAGTAGCCTCCCCATCTTCGGTCCACCGGAGTATGAGTCCTACACGGCCTGGCGTGGCAAGGAGAGGATAAGGTTGGCCGAGGCACACCTCGCCGCCGACATGGCGGCGGCGGAGTCAACGGATGCGGTGGCGCGCGCTACTATGGAGGAGGAAGTCATTTGTGCCCGCATCCTGAAGTAGCGGCAACGAGGTAACACGCGTGCCCCTCGCCCGGGAGCAAAATTCGGCGGTCTGTGCCATGGCCGGACTCCCCCCCCCCCCCCCCCCTCTCAAAAAGGAGCAACGGGTAGCTCAGCTCAGGCGACGAGCAGATCCGGCTGAATCCATTTTGCGTTTTTGAGCGCTACTTCCGTGAGAAGAACGGCAGGAGTGTCGGGAAGGGCAAGGAAAGTGATGGATGATTTTCTGCATAGCCAGTATGTAGATGTAACATGTCAAATTTTGAGAGTCCGATGGCATGTCTTGAGGTAATAGTCGAAAGAAGTTGTTGCAACGTTTCCGTTTATGTTGCATGTTTTTGTATTTGAGGTTTGCTAATTAAGATGTCTGGTTATGCAAAGCAAATTTTTAGATGTGACCGGTCAATGCCTGTGGACGGGCGCATTCGCTGGCGTTTAGGGGTCTAAATTAGCAACTTGCGGCTTGATATGCTCTTACTCCTGGTAGTGAGCGAGAGTACATGTATGTGTGTATAAGTACCTATCATGCATGAGACACGGCAGATACTTTTTTTTAGACACGGCGATTTGAGTATCAATCAAACATCAAATCAGCCCTGTTTCGCTTGCCATTTGCTGGAGGCACCAAGTCATCAAATCAGCACACACATTACGAGCCTCACTCCCACGGAATTCTAAGAGGAAATGGAGGCTCCAAATACGGAACTAAACGTAGACATTGCTAGCTACCACCACTTGAAACAATCGAACACAAATTCGAAGAGAAGAATGAAGGAACCATTTACAGTGTGCAGCAGGACCAATTGGCCTCAGGACCGACCAGCACTGCCACTGCCACTGCCACTGCACTCCCCTGGCTCCGTTCCTTCAGGCGGCTGCTCCTGCAGCTCCGCCGTGCCGTCGCCCTCCTCCTGCTTCGCCAGGTCGCCGGCGGGGGCGGAGGAGTGCATGCCGGCGCCCACGCACGGCCCGCACTTCCGCTCCACCCAGGCCTCCAGGTCGTGGCCGCCGGCCCGGCCGAGCGCGCGGCGCCCGAAGCAGAACCGCCCCACGGCCACGGCCACCGCCGCGAGCACGGCGAGGACGGCCAGCATGGCGATCACCGGACCGTACGAGCCGCTCGTTGCCGCCGCCCTCTCGGCCGCGCCGTACGACATCATCTGCGGGGGCGGGAATGCCGGCGGCGGGGGCACAAGAGCCGACATTGCCGGCCGGAGCGCCCAGGCCTTCAAGAGCGAGCCCTTCAGGCTGAGAGTGAGTGAAAGCGAGAGGTTGGTGAGTGAGGGGGAGGAGCTTTGCCCGGCCGGAGAAGGCAACCAAAACGAGCTCACTTGACTCCACTCGCTGCCTGGAGGTAGTAGGAGTAACATTTAAGCGCGTAGCTCTAGCTCCAGCTGCTGCCTTGCATGTCTCCAGTTTTGGCTCCACGGCGACCGCTTTTGGTTGCGACGCACGGCCGTCTCTCACGATTCGTACCGTTAAGCGGCAGCGTTCACCAGCGGCGTTTTACACTGTCCTGGCCTGGCCTATGGTCATGGCTATAGCTGGAGTAACTTCAGGGTCGCTTTCCGCAGACCGCAGTTGGTGGACGGGCATCAATGGCCTCACGTAGGTACCAGAGCATTCTCTCTTCTTCATATTTTTCTTTTTGCGAAATGCATGTCCTGCCAGCAAGGAGCACCGGAGTGTTGATCAGCCGCTAGGTGAGGTGAGATGAGATACACCTCGGGATACGCGAGATCCTCGACAGCGACGCCTGTCATGGTGCCTTGACCACGTACCGTGCAATGGCAGTGCCTGTCGACTGTCTAACCTAGGTGCCCCTCCTCTTCTTCTATTAGAGCTAGCATGTATAATACTAGAACTAGATTGGGATCACGCCAAGGCGCGAGGGTGCCGGTCCCAACATTTTAATGAAAAGTAGTGTTAAGTTAGTAGGAATCTCCATTTAGCGTATGAAACATGATAACAAACTAAAGTGAACAAAAAAACATTCTTTTGTGATAAAAAAGATAATGGAGTTCAATGTTGGCATGAAATTATAAGGCAACATCGAGTTCAGCATGTTCATAAGACCACAAAAGATAACCACTATCATTAAGTTCGATACCAAAAGCATTAATATAGGATAGGAAGGAATGGAGAACTTGTACTTGTGGATTAGTAGGTGATATGAGCACGCCGCAAGATAGTACATTGAAATTTTACATTCGGTGTTAGTATAATAGCTCAAAGCTTGAAGCATCAAGTTCGGCAAAAAGGAATAGATCAAAAGCAACGCGGTTTGATAAATCAGAATTAGAGCAAGTCATTTATATAGAAAGCAGCACACTCCACATGTCATTCATAATAATTAGAAAGTCATTTGTACATATAGAGATTGAAGGCTGATGGGTAGTGCATTAGAGGGTAGCTGTACAGTACAGAATACATATCCCATTACTCTGGACAGAAGTGTAGTAAAGCATAATCACACTGATTGTGTTCTGTGAGTACATCCTTCGACGGTAAATGGCTCTACGAATTCCAAGATAATCCAACATGATATAAAGAATGATTCATAGCCGAGATTCTCACAATAGTATGGTCAACCTGAGTCGTCGGAAATGGTTTAGAGATAACATAAGTGGTTGAAATACATAAACAGTAAAAGAAAGTACATGTGCAAGACAATAGACCAATTCCAATTGGATTTCTTGCAGAAACAAAGATACATGATACAAAGCCTACAAAGCAAGTTGATAATTTTCAGCAAACCTTGATAGTTGGACGAACCCAATAAGAACTAAAAACTTTGGCACCATATTCTGCTAGGTTTCTTCAATTCTTTTCAACATGAGAATGCAAGAAACTCATTTCCTTGCGAAACCTCAGACATTAATGGATACCCCATGGAGTCAATCTAGAGATATGGCATGTATCACCATCAAGCTAGCGTACACAGTTCATCTATAAAATCTACTCCTATAAACTAAATCAAGCTAGCACACAAGGTTCATATCCAAATAGGATTACATCTCTTGGGGTCTGGTTACCCAAATACAACCAGAGATCCTCACAAGAGAGGTGGGGGGCATAGAAGAGCAAAAGGATCTTACTTGCAAGAAGAAGCCAGACTCCAGGGTCGCGCAAGTGCTAGACATACCATCACAAGCACCATTACGGCTCTTGATTCAGATCCCCTCCTTCGCCGTATGATGCCACTTGAAAATAGACCATTTTACTGGGTGGGAAAAAGCATGGCTCATAGGCATTGTGGAGGCTCCATCCTTCACACAAAAGTGTAGAAAAGGAAACTCATCTCCAAACAAAATAACTTGAAATAATTCTTTCTTCGGAACTGCTTAATTTAAATGCATACAGTTCTTTATTTGTTTAGGATGTATGCAAGAATTTCTAGTAAGTTCTACATGGAAAGAACTGAACACAACTCGACAACAAGACAATCTCATGTTTAAGTTTAAGTTGAAACTGTATGCTCAATATTTATGAAATTGGACGCTCAATATGTGTCTAACCATATCTATCACAGGCCTTTGTCACAGAAATAGGGTAAGTACTCGAGTAGCAATACCACATCACCATGGGTAAGCAGTCCTATTTATTTTCATAATAAATACACCATCACCAAGGAACATACTTAGTTTTGAAGCAATGTTATATCCTATTATAATGTTTGGCAACTGATCATAAACAGTAGGGAGCAAAGCAAGTGTGCACGAGTCCTTTTTAGTATACATAACATCATCGTAGCATTAGAAGCAAGAAAAAAAATCACCTGCCGCATGAGCTCTGATTTTCACATGCTTAAAACATTTTACAATTCGTATATAAACCCAAAACAATATGATACTTTTCTAAAACTCTCTGCAATTCATGTATAAACCAAAATCAATATAGTGATGCATTCCGAAAACCCTTTGCAATTGATGTGTAAACCTCGAAGGAGTATTGTAGATTTTTCCCAAACACGTATCTAGCAAGAAAGCAGACGGGCACACAGCGTCCTGCCGATGCTGCCGGACCAAGGGGACCCATGTGTCCCCTGCCCTCGTAAACCAGGCCATGCATCACAGGTCCTGCTCCGCGCCAGATCTGGCCGGGCGAACGCCTGCCAGCCACCACCAAAGCAGGGGAAGACCCCGCAGCCGCCGCAAATCACCGATGGGGAGAGCGGTGAAGCATGAACCTGGAACCTCGACGGAGTCGAGATGAAGGCGGCAAAGCTCCGACAACGGCCATCACACGATAAATAAAGGCAAAAAACCCGAATTAGCGGATCTTCTATGCATATCCACTGCTATAGATTCAAATAACACTAATCAGAAAGCAAGGATGTAGCCTTACAGGACCAACCAGTAGCTAAGAAATCAGGGGCTAAACAATTATCTTGTCTAAGAGCTAGTACATACTACAGAATAAATACTGCAGCAAGAATTGATAGAACACTTGACCAGTCCAACCAAATTAATAGGTTATAAATACTACACCATGTCTTGACCAGCTCCAAACTAAATTCTATTTGGATTTTGTGTAAACGAAGCCAAGTTATACTACTACAATAACCTAGAACCACTAAAGCACCCACACAAACAGTCAAGTATCCTCATCTTGATTATGGCCAAAAAATGTATCATATAGCACGCACGCACGCACACAAATAGTCACAGTATCCTCATCTTGACGAAAGCGAAAATGTATCATATAGCACACACGCACACAAACAGTCACATTATCCTCATCTTGCTGAAAGCAAAAAATGTATGATGTACTGTAAATACATACCCTGACCTGGAAACGGTATGGTCCAGTCTCAGTTGACAGTCTTGATGGTTCATGTTGGCCTTTAGATATGTTTTTGAACAACAATTTTGCTTGCTGCTTGTAGAAGACAACATCCTTCACATAACCACCATCTAAGCACTCCGTCAATTGTAGGCCATCAGTGATACAAGCTATCATTGTCAGCTTCACCATTTCGAAAAGATAACAAGACACAAGCAAAAGTGCCACCTGCACAAAAAAGCAGAGGAGATCTAGTAAATACTTCTAACATGTTCACTTTGGTATAGAGGATCCTACTTATCCAATGACCCATATATCTCAAATAGAACATATTAATATCTCAAGCAACAGTGAATGTCCAGCATATTCTCCAAAGTTACAGAATATAACAGGTTCAGAGACTCTCAAGATCAAACAATAGCGAGGGGATTTTGTAGCCGCATGGAAAAGCTAATAAAATTTCTTCTAATTTAAATCTCAGACATCTCGATGAAATAAATAATTTGATACATAACTGAAACTGAACTCTAACCATTTGTTGTTTAGTTGTCTTGTAATGACTATCAACACTTTCACTTTCAGCATATGTGATATTTCTCTGCGTCCTCCTCCTCACCCACAAGTCCAGTATTCATTTTGGGAATTGACATTTGAGAAAACATCATTATGGCCGACAGTTTTCAGATGCAAAACCAAGTATGCTAACGATATGGGATTACAACTTTGAGAAAACACTATAGTAGGCAGAAATAATAAGGTACCCAAGCAAATCGAAAGAGCAGTGACAGATAATCCAATGAGTGCCAAAGTAGTAGCAATACCCCCAACCAAACCATCAAGACCATCAAAAAATGTTACTCCAGTACACATAGAAATAGAACTTACTGTAGCCAGAACCCATATGAAGTTTTCCCATGAATGCAAGACCAAATGGCAGAGGTAGAGGAACAATTAATTTACTTCATAAACCAATTCAAATCAGTAATGTTGAGAAAGTTAATCTGAGTATTGAATTGTAATATTATTATGATCATCAGATAACTAAGGGTCATACAATGTGTTCGGTATACAGCTTATGCCCAATCATATACGCAGTTGCCTATTTTTGCAAGAACAAAAGAGACTATTGCTACAAGAAATAGAAGTTAAAAAACTTCATTATCAAGACACAATATATACAATGTCCGGAAACATAGAGAAGAAATGCAGTCAATGTTCTTAATATATCAATAGAGAAGATCACCTGCATGGCGTGCTGCGGGTGAATCAGGTTGGAAGGGTGCGGATAGGGCTGCGACCGCATTGTCCTTCTTCCCTCCTCTCAGCGCATAACAAAGAGTAGGAACTGAGATTGTGGAGTGTGCCTACTTCATTGCAGAACAAATGATAGAACTGGTTCTGTGACAGCCTGCAGCTGCTCCTGGTCCTAAGAAAAACGAAAATATAATCAATTTCCTCTGCTTTTGCCCTATTGTCAAAATGTATATTTATGTAATGCTTCTGCTTACTGAAAATGGCATGCACAACTACTTAAATAATGAACTCCTCGTCACGGGGAGGCGGATCTCTATTATGAGCAGATACTCTCTTCTACAGCTTGTTCCTGAATATGAGTAATTCACATGATTAGAGTACAGAACGGGTGCTATAAGACAATGTACAAGAAAAATAGCTACAACACGAGGGTTGCACGAGTTACCTCAAAATTGTCAGCATAATATGGCATTGAAGAAGGCATAATCTTCATGCGCTTAGTCACACTTCGATATTTTGTGGAGGAACTTGAACAAACAATTTATAAATATCATGTACTGGCTTCTGCGTCAAGTGTATAGCTCTGACTCCAACCAGGAATGTAAGCGGCTGGATACCGAGCTTTTCAGTTAGCTTTGGTGATATCCATGGATATGTCTGACGGTGAAGCTACACCCTGATTAACCTGGATAATAATAAATGGATGGGGCCATTAGCTATTGATAAACGGCCATATGACTACACGATGCTTGAAATAAACTCATGTCAGGCAGATAGGCTGGAAACCTAAGACATAAAGGAAGAGCAAAGAAGCTAGCACAACTGCAAAATTAATTCAGACTGTAAAGTTCGTGACTATTCTGTAGTGCATTGTGAACTACGACAATCACTGAAAACAGTTTGCATGAGCAGAGGTAGAGTTCATACCGATGCTGCAGGCACAGATTTGATTATCGACTTGTTGTATCCACGAACTTCAGCAACAGACTCAGCCATCTGTAATTTTGAAACCCTATCTGGTCCACCGACATTCAGAAGTACCTGATTTTTTTTGCCATCTACAATATGTACTTTAGTGTCAGTGCAGCTGATAAACAAATAATAAAGAATGAAACCATTTAAGATGCAGAGAACAATATTAAAGTTATTAAATGAAAAATGGAGTGCATTTTAGAAAGAGCAGATTTCACACAGTGAACCATTACACTGTATAAAAGGATACCAATGCACACCACTGCTTGATTTAGTAATACATTAGCAATACAATACTACAACTTAGTATATTATTTAGTTTATGCCAGAAATGGGAATTAAGATAAATCAAAAGAGAAACTATACTTTCATGTGAGAAGAACATCCTGTGTTTATAGCTTTCAGGTTTGCAGTAATAAACAGGACAACTATGAACTGAATATACACATCAATAATTCTCTAGGTTCTCTCACCACAAATCAACATAATTGCAAGAATATCTCATTTTAATGTGCTTAGTTGTTTAGCTTCAGCAAACTGATGAAGATTATGACCCTTCATGAGAAGTATTATACCTTTGTTGCACAATCAACCCTAGCCATCAATATTCTCTCCGGATGCATGTCAGCAAGTTAAACAATTCATCCCTAGTAGGATCCAGCCAAAGTGCACTCCTGTAATCCACAAAGAAACAAACAAGTAAAGAAAACCAGTAGACAACCTAGATATGCAAATGAACAACAACAACAACAACAAATATACACGCGCACGAGCACCAACCTAGATATGCAAATGAACAACAACAACAACAACAAATATACACGCGCACGAGCACCAACCTAGATATGCAAATGAACAACAACAACAACAACAAATATACACGCGCACGAGCACCAACCTAGATATGCAAATGAACAACAACAACAACAACAAATATACACGCGCACGAGCACCAACCTAGATATGCAAATGAACAACAACAACAACAACAAATATACACGCGCACGAGCACCAACCTAGATATGCAAATGAACAACAACAACAACAACAAATATACACGCGCACGAGCACCAACCTAGATATGCAAATGAACAACAACAACAACAACAAATATACACGCGCACATGCACCAACCTAGATATGCAAATGAACAACAACGAAAAGAAGGAGGAGAAGAGGGGTCGACCTGTAAGTCCCTGGACGAAGACATGAAGGCTGCCACAGATCCAACAATGAACAGACGAGGGGGTCGACCAAAAGGAGCTCCTACAAAGAATGGACCAGTCCGCAGCAAAACAAGTGTCAAGATCATGGCTCAACTGAAGCAGACGACGAAAACCGGGTCAAAATGAGGCTTACCCATAGGTCGATGAGCGCGACAACCAATCCAGCCCAACGACGACAAGAACAATGGATCTGCAGGCAACAGAAATCTGAAAACAATTAGCCAGGGCCAAACCAATTGAGAGAAAGCACACGCAATGTGAGACAACAACATCCTGCGATAAAACCCCGCACAAAATCAACTGAAACACAAAAACCTATCACTGAAGGAGAATACCTGCACCTCTAGGGTGGGGAATGGCTCACCTAGCCGTCGTTAGAGTGGTTGCACTGGGAGCACCAGCGCCACTGCAGGCTGTGTCGCCCTGGGCCTCCTCGTCACTGAAGGCCTCTCCCACATCAGCGACCGTTTCATCGCGTGCGCGAAGAAGGGGCTAGAGGCACGGGGTTGGGGACTGGCGGCAGGCGCCGCCTCGCCTCGGGCCTCCTCGCCGCCAAAGGACGCCGCGTACTCGAAGCACGGCTGGAGGCGGTGATGAACACACGATGGAGGATAAGTACAACTCAGGGAACCTCATATGTCAGTCTTAACCAAAGCAAGCATTCCTCTTCAAAGAATTATTACAAAAATTGCACAGCTACATATATCAGAGGAATACACAGAACAAATGGGCAGTGAGAAACTACGGCTCGCAGAAGTTTAGGTGATAAAAACACATGGTTCGACAGTTCAGCAGCTGCCCAAGGAGCTCAGGCTCTAGCCTGCAGACCGCCGCCCTGCTCCAGAACAAGTGCAGTGAGTACTCCAGCACAATTTGGATCAGGAACAGGAACAGTTTGAGCTTATAAACTATAATTGGATCATGAAAATCGCAGTAGCAGAGATCCTAAATAATTCTTATAAACTGAACCAGAACAATTTGAGCTTATAAACTCATATTTTCATTTAAATTATCACGACGGTACTCTTTGACAATGCATCATACAATATAAATTACACCTGCAAGAAGAATGAAGAACAATCTCTAGGATTACAAAACTCAGAACTATCCTAAAATTCCATTAGCAGAAATGCAGGCTGAATATTTCACACAACACTGATTTTTGCATTGCGCCAAGCATGCTACCAACATGTGTTTTTGAGCTGCTGAATATGGGGTTTACATGTTCATGGAGTATTTCAGCTATACTCGCAGAATGCAGCCCAGTTCCTTGACTGGTCTTACCCGATGAGCCGCTACGAGGGAGAGAGGGCCGAGCAGTTACGGGAGTGGCAACCTCCGCTCCTCCTGGCAATGGGGACGCTCGAGCTCGACGGAGGAGCAGCGGTGCTACCGGTGGCGGCGCCCCCTCCGGGAGATGCAAGAGGACGAGCGAGGGGGCAGGGGGGGTGACAGCCACGGCCGGAGAGGAGGCAGGGTGGCGGCGTGAGGGGCGGGGGAAGAGAGAGACGGCTAGGGGGAGGAAGAGAGAGGCGGCTAGGGTTCACCACGGGCGGGTTCACCACGGGCGTGCTGCTTTTATACGCCCATGAGTGAAATGACGAGAACACCCTCGACGGGGCACTGTTATTACGCGCGATGGCACGAACGATGGAAAACTATTCATTGCTACAGCGCCTTTTTTGATCCGGCAGCCCAAATCGTCCAGAGGTTTGATCCGACGGCTATAATCGCATCAGGAAAACAGATCGGACGGCCAGAATCGCCTGAACTCTGAGAGCGCCCGGGAGTGACTCGATCTCTTATTTCTCGATGACACAGTACAAAATATAAATATTGCAAAAATAATTGGTTTGATGCTCACATTTAGCACTGCCAATACTTAGTAAGTCAACAGTTGGCAATATAAAAAGTAGTCAAAAATTAGCAACTTATTGTCAGGTTAGCAAGTAAACATGGTAACCAATCAATGCACCGACCAATATTTGGCATTTGCCATAAGTTGGCATGCCAACTTTTTGGCATCGAACCATTCATGCTCTATATTCTTACTTACTACCTCCGTCCTGATTTATTAGTTCCCTTTGTATTTCGTGTTAAATTTTGATCTTAAATTAACTAACAAAATGTTAATGCATGCCACCAAAAATTATATCGTTGGATTTGTATTCGAACATAGTTTTCAATTATATAATTTTTTATGACATGCATTGACATTTTGTTAGTCAAATTTAAGGTTAAAATTGACACAGAATACAAAAGGACTAATAAAACAGGATAGGGGTAGTAGTTGGAAGAGAGAGAGGATGAGACAGAAGAAAAGCGAGTTGTAAATTTCTCCCTCCGTCTCATAATGTAAGACTTTTTTGTGAACTAACATAGCTTACAAAAAAATCTTATATTATGGAACAAAGGGAGTAGTAGGGAGGTGTAGCACACGCTCCAAAAAAGCATTGTGAGCGAAGAAGGTGGATCATGTAGTGATAAACTAGTAAAATCTTATAGCCAACTATTATCTGAGTTGGCTCTTGGATTGGCTATAGATGACATGACTACTACATATAGCCAACACTTGCGGGAATTGCTTTTAGAAGCCGAGTTCCATGGAGGCCTCCAAATGGTAAATTCAAAATTCATGAAAATTTATATGTTTACATTCTTTAAAATTCTAAAAAAAATACAAAGATATGAAGACGTAATGTACAACTGCGTAACTTTTAGTGACGAAATACGTTGAAATGAGGGCTATGCAAAAAAAGGCAAATCTGAGGCTTACTAACATATGATACTATTCATACTCCCAGACTATGAATTTTTCTTTTTTTGTAATATGTCGCATTTTAATGAATTTCATCCTGAATTTTTATAAACATACGTCTCACATCCTTACTTACTTGTACAAACTTTTCCAGATTTTTTTAAACCAAAATTTTCAAAATTTGATATTTTTTCAAAATCCGGTCTCCATGAAGCCCAAGAGCCAAAATGCCATTCTCCAACAATTGGCTATACTATTAACCATGCTCTTAGGAGTAGCGGTGATGACCCCTTATGACGCGGTGCTTAGGGCAACCGCCCACATATTTGGTGTGCGCGGGTCTGTTTGCATCAAAACGGGCGAGAACCCCGGCATAACGTGTCGACGCAAACCCAAAAACCATCCACTCGTTGTCCGCCTGGACGTATTCCCTGCCCATATTTACGTCCACACGGACATGTGACGGACGCGCCGCGTGTCTGTTCAGTGTTCGCCTCGGGACCGCGTGTCGGCCGACCAGTCACCGCCGCGGCCATATTTAATGTGACCCACCCCCTTGGGCCCGCTCAGCGGCCGCTGGAAATGTTCGAAGTCCACACTTATTTTAAATGGCAAGCGTGTGAGGCGGGGGTCATCCACTTCCCACTCATGTCCACATCTAGCCACACACGTTTCCTCGCCGGCAACTGGAGACCCTAGCCCTAGCCATGGCAGGCTTCTTCGAGAAGGAGAAGGGCAAGGCGAAGCACGACACCCAGGCAAGATCATTGCACGGGCTGGCGAGGTGGGTGCTGGCGCCAACAACGGGGAACGTGTGCCGGCCATAGCAGCGTGTGTACATCCCGGTGCACCGCGCGTGGTACCACTTGTAGTACCGCGTCTCGCTACCGTGGCCCGACTTTAACCTCCCTCATAGTTGGCACCTCGACCCCCACAACATCCCGGTGCCGGCAGTGCTGCGGTCTACGAGGGCACGCACCGAGAAGATCCGCCTGCGGCATGCCCAACTCACAACTCCCCCAACTCGGATGTGTGGTTCGCGATTGAGCACGACTTGCCCCGCCGCGGCACCATTCATCTTGACGCCAACTATGCATCGCCGCCTGTTTGTGGCACCGAGAAGGAGGAGGCAGCCTACCAGGCCGAACTCAATGAGGCGCTTTGCTACCTCTTGAGCACTGCGTTGGTTTCCCCAAAGAGGAAGGGATGATGCAGCAAAGTAGCGTAAGTATTTCCCTCAGTTTTTGAGAACCAAGGTATCAATCCAGTAGGAGGCTACGCGCGAGTCCCTCGTACCTACACAAAACAAATAAATCCTCGCAACCAACGCGATAAGGGGTTGTCAATCCCTATACAACCACTTACGAGAGTGAGATCTGATAGATATGATAAGATAATATTTTTGGTATTTTTATGATAAATATGCAAAGTAAAATAAAAGCAAAGTAGAAAGCAAAGGAAATAACTAAGTACTGGAAGATTAATATGATGAAGATAGACCCGGGGGACATAGGTTTCACTAGTGGCTTCTCTCAAGAGCATAAGTATGCTACAGTGGGTGAACGAATTACTGTTGAGCAATTGACAGAATTGAGCATAGTTATGAGAATATCTAGGCATGATCATGTATATAGGCATCACGTCCGAGACAAGTAGACCGACTCCTGCCTGCATCTACTACTATTACTCCACTCATCGACCGCTATCCAGCATGCATCTAGAGTATTAAGTTAATGAAAATAGAGTAACGTCTTAAGCAAGATGCCATGATGTAGAGGGATAAACTCATGCAATATGATGAAAACCCCATCTTGTTATCCTCGATGGCAACAATACAATATGTGCCTTGCTGCCCCTACTGTCACTGGGAAAGGACACCGCAAGATTGAACCCAAAGTTAAGTACTTCTCCCATTGCAAGAAAGATCAATCTAGTAGGCCAAACCAAACTAATAATTCGAAGAGAGTTGCAAAGATAACCAATCATACATAAAAGAATTCAGAGAAGATTCAAATATTATTCATAGATAGACTTGATCATAAACCCACAATTCATCGGTCTCAACAAACACACCGCAAAAAGAAGATTACATCAAATAGTTCTCCACAAGAGAGGGGGAGAACATTGTATTGAGATCCAAAAAGAGAGAAGAAGCCATCTAGCTAATAACTATGGACCCGTAGGTCTGAGGTAAACTACTCACACTTCATCGGAGGGGCTATGGTGATGATGTAGAAGCCCTCCGTGATCGATGCCCCCTCCGGCGGAGCTCCGAAACAGGACCCAAGATGGGATCTCGTGGATACAAAAAGTTGCGGCGGTGGAATTAGCGTTTTGGCTCCGTATCTGATCGTTTGGGGGTATGTAGGTATATATAGGAGGAAGGAGTACGTCGATGGAGCAACAGGGGGCCCACGAGGGTGGAGGGCGTGCCTGGGGGGGTAGGCGTGCCCCCCTACCTCGTGGCCTCCTCTTTTGTGTCTTGACGTAGGGTCCAAGTCTCCCGGGTCTTGTTCGTTAAGAAAATCACGTTCCGAAAGGTTTCATTCCATTTGGACTCCGTTTGATATTCCTTTTCTTCGAAACCCTAAAACAGGCAAAAAACAGCAATTCTGGGTTGGGCCTCCGGTTAATAGGTTAGTCCCAAAAATAATATAAAAGTGGATAATAAAGCCCAGTAATGTCCAAAACAGTAGATAATATAGCATGGAGCAATCAAAAATTATAGATACATTGGAGACGTATCACGCTTCGGCGCGGCCTGGAGGAGTTCCGGCCCGAGGAGGACGTGCGCTGGCCTGGCATGGAGGAGGCGCTCCAGCTGTCGGCGGCGGGGAGTGCTTCTACCCTCTGCCACCGCCGCCGCTACCTTAACCAGTCAGAACGCCTAAGGAGGAGGCCACGCAGGCCCCACCGTAACTACCCGTCAAGATGTACGCATGGACTGGCGTCTTGCCTCGAGTGGGTGAGTGTGCCGCCCACCTTGATGACCATGACGCTGGAGCAGGAGGCTGCGTACCTCGAGCACTGAAGGAGGAGCGGGCCGACGGGGAGCGGCAAATGCAGGCTGAGCGCGAGGAGGAGGAGCGACGTATCCACCAGGCACGGAAGAAAAGAGGAGGAGCGTCGGGAGTAAGAGAAGCACGCGCGCCATGCAGCAGATGAAGGAAATATGCCCTAGAGGCAATAATAAAGTTATTATTTATTTCCTTATTTCATGATAAATGTTTATTATTCATGCTAGAATTGTATTAACCGGAAACATAGTACATGTGTGAATACATAGACAAACAGAGTGTCACTAGTATGCCTCTACTTGACTAGCTCGTTGATCAAAGATGGTTAAGTTTCCTAACCATAGACATGAGTTGTCATTTGATTAACGAGGTCACATCATTAGGAGAATGATGTGATTGACTTGACCCATTCCGTTAGCTTAGCACTTGATCATTTAGTTTGTTGCTATTGCTTTCTTCATGACTTATACATGTTCCTATGACTATTAGATTATGCAACTCCCGTTTACCGGAGGAACACTTTGTGTGCTACCAAACGTCACAATGCAACTGGGTGATTATAAAGGTGCTCTATAGGTGTCTCCGAAGGTACTTTTTGGGTTGGCGTATTTCGAGATTAGGATTTGTCACTCCGATTGTCGGAGAGGTATCTTTGGGCCCTCTCGGTAATGCACATAACATAAGCCTTGCAAGCATTGCAACTAATGAGTTAGTTGCGATATGATGTATTACGGAACGAGTAAAGAGACTTGCCGGTAACGAGATTGAACTAGGTATTGAGATACCGACGATCGAATCTCGGGCAAGTAACATACCGATGACAAAGGGAACAACGTATGTTGTTATGCGGTCTGACCGATAATGATCTTCGTAGAATATGTAGGAGCCAATATGGGCATCTAGGTCCCACTATTGGTTATTGACCAGAGAGGTGTCTCGGTCATGTCTACATAGTTCTCGAACCCGTAGGGTCCGCATGCTTAACGTTCGTTGACGATATAGTACTATGAGTTATGTATGTTGGTAACCGAATGTTGTTCGGAGTTTCGGATAAGATCACGGACATGACGAGGAACTCCGGAATGGTCCGAAGATAAAGTTTGATATATGGGATAATAGTGTTTGGTCTCCGGAAGGGGTTCTGGATGTTTCCCAGAATGTTTGGGTACGAGAACACTTTATTTGGGCCAAAGGGGAAAGCCCACAAGGTTTTTGGAAAGCGCAAAAGGAAGTTTTGCGGAGTCCAGGGGCCAGACGCCAGGGTCCCTGGCGTCTGGGTCCAGACGCCGGGAACCCTGGCGTCTGGCCCTGGAGTCCGAGAAGGACTCTCGCCTTTCGGGTGAAACCGACTTTGTGGAGGCTTTTACTCCAAGTTTTGACCCCAAGGCTCAACATATAAATAGAGGGGTATGGCTAGCACCCAAGTCACATCAAGAAACACCAAGCCGTGTGTTGGCTACCCCGTCCCCTCTAGTTTATCCTCCGTCATACTTTTCGTAGTGCTTAGGCGAAGCCCTGCGGGGATTGTTCTTCACCAACACCGTCACCACGTCGTCGTGCTGCCAGAACTCATCTACTACTTCGCCCCTCTTGTTGGATCGAGAAGGCGAGGAAGTCATCGAGCTGAACGTGTGCTGAACACGAAGGTGTCGTACGTTCGGTACTTGATCAGGACGGTCGTGAAGGTGTACGACTACATCAATCACGTTGATAAACGCTTCCGCTTACGGCCTACGAGGGTACGTAGACAACAATCTTCCCTCTCGTTGCTATGCATCACCATGATCCTGTGTGTGCGTAAGAATTTTTTTGAAATTATTACGTTCCCCAACAGTGGCATCCGAGCCAGGTTTTATGCGTTGATGTAATATGCACGAGTAGAACACAAGTGAGTTGTGGGCAATATAAGTCATACTGCTTACTAGCATGTCACACTTTGGTTCGGCGGTATTGTTGGATGAAGCGGCCCGGGCCGACATTACGCGTACGCTTACGCGAGACTGGTTTTACCGCCGTGCTATGCACACAGGTGACTAGCGGGTGTCAGTTTCTCCAACTTTAGTTGAACCGAGTGTGGCTACGCCCGGTCCTTGAGAAGGTTAAAACAACACTAACTTGACAAACTATCGTTGTGGTTTTGATGCGTAGGTAAGAACGGTTCTTGCTCAGCTCGTAGCAGCCACGTAAAACTTGCAACAACAAAGTAGAGGACATCTAACTTGTTTTTGTAGGGCATGTTGTGATGTGATATGGTCAAGACGTGATGAGATATAAGTTGTTGTATAGGATGATCATGTTTTGTTGAAGTTATCGGCAACTGGCAGAAACCTTATGGTTGTCTCTTTATTGCATAAGATGCAAGCGCCAAATAATTGCTTTACTTTATCACTATGCGATAGCAATAGTTGCAAGAGCAATAGTTGGCGAGATGACCATGTGATGACACATTGATATAGATCAAGATGATGGAGATCATGGTGTCTGATACGTCTCCAATGCATCTATAATTTTTGATTGCTCCATGCTATATTATCTACTGTTTTGGGCAATATTGGGCTTTATTATCCACTTTTATATTACTTTCGAGACTAACCTATTAACCGGAGGCCCAGCCCAGATTTGCAGTTTTATGCCTATTTCAGTGTTTTGAAGAAAAGGAATATCAGACGGAGTCGAAATGGAACGAAATCAACTAGAGAAGTTATTTTTGGAATGAAAGCCACCCGATGGACTTGGACCCCACGTCAAGGAAGGAAGGAGGAGCTCACGAGGGTAGGGGGCGCGCCCCCCTGCCTCGTGGGGCCCTCGGGACTCCCCTGATGTACTTCTTCTGCCTATATAACTCCATATACCCTAAAATTTCTAGAACACACAATAGATCGGGAGTTCCGCCGTCAGAAGCCTCCGTAGCCACCGAAAGTCAATCTAGACCCGTTCCGGCACCCTGCCGGAGGGGGAATCCCTCTTCGGTGGCCATCTTCATCATCCCGGTGCTCTGCATGACGAGGAGGGAGAAGTTCCCCCTCGGGGCTGAGGGTATGTACCAGTAGCTATGTGTTTGATCTCTCTCTCTCTCTCTCTCGTGCTCTTGATTTGGCACGATCTTGATGTATCGCGAGCTTTGCTATTATATTTGGATCCTATGATGTTTTCTCCCCCCTCTACTCTCTTGTAATGAATTGAGTTTCACCTTTGAATTTATCCTATCGGATTGAGTCTTTAAAGATTTGAGAACACTTGATGTATGTCTTGCCGTGGATATCTGTGGTGACAATGGGATATCACGTGATTCACTTGATGTATGTTTTGGTGATCAACTTGCGGGTTCCGCCCATGAACCTATGCATAGGGGTTGGCACACGTTTTCGTCGTGATTCTCCGGTAGAACTTTGGGGCACTCTTTGAGGTCCTTTGTGTTGGTTGAATAGATGAATCTGAGATTGTGTGATGCATATCGTATAATCATACCCACGGATACTTGAGGTGACATTGGAGTATCTAGGTGACATTAGGATTTTGATTGATTTGTGTCTTAAGGTGTTATTCTAGTACGAACTCTAGGGCTGTTTGTGCGCTTATAGGAATAGCCCAACGGATTGATTGGAAAGAATAACTTTGAGGTGGTTTCGTACCCTACCATAATCTCTTCGTTCGTTCTCCGCTATTAGTGACTTTGGAGTGACTCTTTGTTGCATGTTGAGGGATAGTTATGTGATCCAATTATGTTATTATTGTTGAGAGGACTTGCACTAGCGAAAGTATGAACCCTAGGCCTTGTTTCAACGCATTGCAATACCGTTTACACTCACTTTTATCATTCGTTACCTTGCTGTTTTTATAATTTCAGATTACAAAAACTATTTTCTACTATCCATATTGCACTTGTATCACCATCTCTTCGCCGAACTAGTGCACCTATACAATTTACCATTGTATTGGTTGTGTTGGGGACACAAGAGACTCTTTGTTATTTGGTTGCAGGGTTGCTTGAGAGAGACCATCTTCATCCTACGCCTCCTACGGATTGATAAACCTTAGGTCATCCACTTGAGGGAAATTTGCTACTGTCCTACAAACCTCTGCACTTGGAGGCCCAACAACATCTAAAGACGAAGGTTGTGTAGTAGACATCAGTGTCATGCCGGTAACGATGGAAATCATGACGATGCTTTGGAGATGGAGATCAGAGGCACAAGATGATGATGGCCATATCATGTCACATATTTTGATTGCATGTGATGTTTATCTTTTATACACCTTATTTTGCTTAGTTCAACGGTAGCTTTACAAGATGATCTCTCACTAATTATCAAGGTACAAGTGTTCTCCCTGAGTATGCACCGTTGCAAAAGTTCTTCGTGCTGAGACACCACGTGATGATCAGGTGTGATAGACTCTACGTTCAAATACAACGGGTGCAAAACAGTTGCACACGCGAAATACTCAGGTTAAACTTGACGAGCCTAGCATATAACAGATATGGCCTCGGAACACTGAGACCAAAAGGTCGAGCGTGAATCATATAGTAGATATGATCAACATAGTGATGTTCACCATTGAAACTACTCCATCTCATGTGATGATCGGACATGGTTTAGTTGATATGGATCACGTGATCACTTAGAGGATTAGAGGGATGTCTATCTAAGTGGGAGTTCTTAAGTAATATGATTAATTGAACTTAAATTTATCATGAACTTAGTCCTGGTAGTATTAGCATATCTATGTTGTAGATCAATAGCTCGCGTTTAGCTCCCCTGTTTTATTTTTGATATGTTCCTAGAGAAAACTAAGTTGAAAGATGTTAGTAGCAATGATGCGGATTGGATCCGTGATCTGAGGTTTATCCTCATTGATGCACAGAAGAATTATGTCCTTGATGCACCGCTAGGTGACAAACCTATTGCAGGAGCAGATGCAGATGTTATGAATGTTTGGCTAGCTCAATATGATGACTACTTGATAGTTTAGTGCACCATGCTTAAACGGCTTAGAATCGGGACTTCAAAGACGTTTTGAACGTCATGGACCATATGAGATGTTCCAGGAGTTGAAGTTAATATTTCAAGCAAATACCTGAGTTGAGAGATATGAAGTCTCCAACAAGTTCTATAGCTAAAAGATGGAGGAGAATAGCTCAAGCAGTGAGCATGTGCTCAGATTTTCTGAGTACTACAATCGCTTGAATCAAGTGGGAGTTAATCTTCCAGATAAAATAGTGATTGACAGAATTCTCTAGTCACCATCACCAAGTTAGTAGAACTTCGTGATGAAGTATAATATGCAAGGGATAACTAAAACGATTCCCAAGCTCTTCGTGATGCTGAAATCGACAAAGGTAGAAATCAAGAAAAGCATCAAGTGTTGATGGTAAACAAATCCACTAGTTTCATATAAAGGGACAAAGGGAAGAAAGGGGAACTTCAAGAAGAACGGCAAGCAAGTTGCTGCTCAAGTGAAGAACCCCAAGTCTGGACCTAAGCCTGAAACTGAGTGCTTCTACTGCAAAGGGACTGGTCACTGGAAGCGCAACTACCCCAAGTAATTGACGGATAAGAAGGATGGCAAAGTGAACATAGGTATATTTGATATACATGTTATTGATGTGTACTTTACTAGTGTTTATAGCAACCCCTCAGTATTTGATACTAGTTCAGTTGCTAAGAATAGTAACTCGAAACGGGAGTTGCAAAATGAACAGAGACTAGTTAAGGGTGAAGTGACGATGTGTATTGGAAATGGTTCCAAGATTGATATGATCATCATCGCACACACCCTATACTTTCGGGATTAGTGTTAAACCTAAAATGAATGTTATTTAGTGTTTGCGTTGAGCATGAATATGATTGGATCATGTTTATTGCAATACAGTTATTCATGTAAGTTAGAGAATAATTGTTGTTCTGTTTACATGAATAAATCCTTCTATGGTCATACACCCAATGAAAATGGTTTGTTGGATCTCGATCGTGGTGATGCACATTTTCATAATATTGAAGCCAAAAGATGCAAAGTTAATAATGATAGTGCAACTTAGTTGTGGCACTGCCGTTTAGGTCATATTGGTGTAAAGCGCATGAAGAAAATCCATGCTGATGGGCTTTTGGAATCACTTGATTATGAACCAGTTGATGCTTGCGATCCATGCCTCATGGGCAAGATGACTAAGACTCTGTTCTCTGGAACAATGGAGCGAGCAATAGATTTGTTGGAAATCATACATACTGATGTATGTGGTCCGATGAATATTGAGGCTCGTGGCAGGTATCATTATTTTCTGATCTTCACAGATGATTTGAGCAGATATGAGTATATCTACTTGATGAAACACAAGTCTGAAACATTCGAAAAGTTCAAAGAATTTCAGAGTGAAGCGGAGAATCATCGTAACAAAAATAAAAGTTTCTACGATATGATCGCAGAAGTAAAATATTTGAGTTACGAGTTTGGCCTTCAGTTAAAACAATGTGAAATAGTTTCACTACTCACGCCACCTGGAACACCACAGTGTAATGGTGTGTCCGAACGTCGTAACTGTACTTTATTAGATATGGTGCGATCTATGATGTCTCTTACCCATTTCCCACTATCGTTTTGGGGTTATGCATTAGAGACAGCTACATTCACGGTAAATAGGTCACCATCTAAATCCGTTGAGACGACACCGTATGAACTATGGTTTGGCAAGAAACCTAAGCTGTCGTTTCTTAAAGTTTGAGGTTGCAATGCTTATGTGAAAAAGTTTCAACCTGATAAGCTCAAACCCAAATCAGAGAAGTGCGTCTTCATAGGATACCCAAAAGAAAAATGTTGGGTACACCTTCTATCACAGATCCGAAGGCAAGATATTCATTGCTGAGAATGGATCCTTTCTAGAGAAGGAGTTTCTCTCGAAAGAAGTGAGTGGGAGGAAAGTAGAACTTGATGAGGTAACTGTACCTGCTCCCTTATTGGAAAGTAGTTCATCATAGAAATTTGTTCCTGTGACTACTACACCAATTAGTGAGGAAGCTAATGATGATGATCACGTAACTTCAGATCAAGTTACTACCGAACCTCGTAGGTAAACCAGAGTGAGATCCACACCAGAGCGGTACAGTAATCCTGTTCTGGAGGTCATGTTACTTGACCATGACGAACCTACGAACTATGAGGAAGCGATGATGAGCCCAGATTCCACGAAATGGCTTGAGGCCATGAAATCTGAGATGAGATCCATGTATAAGAACAAAGTATGGACTTTGATTGACTTGCCCAAAGATCGGCGAGCCATTGAGATTAAATGGATCTTCAGGAGGAAGAAGGACGCTGATAGTAGTGTTAATATCTACAAAGCTAGAATTGTCGCAAAAGGTTTTTGACAAGTTCAAGGTGTTGACTACGATGAGAGTTTCTCACTCGTATCTATGCTTAAGTCTGTCTGAATCATATTAGCAATTGCCGCATTTTATGAAATCTGGCAAAAGGATAACAAAACTGCAATCCTTAATGGACTTATTAAAGAAGAGTTATATATGATGCAACCAGAAGGTTTTGTCAATCCTAAAGGTGCTAACAAAATATGCAAGCTCCAGCAATCCATCTATGGACTGGTGCAAGCATCTCGGAGTTGGAATATGCGCTTTGATGAGATGATCAAAGTATATAGTTTTATACAGACTTGCGATGAAGCCTGTATTTACAAGAAAGTGAGTGGGAGCACTACAACATTTCTGATAAGTATATGTGGATGACATATTGCTGATCGGAAATAATGTAGAATTCTCTGTAAAGCATAAAGAAGTATTTGAAAGGAGTTTTTTCAAAGAAAGACCTCGGTGAATCTGCTTACATGTTGAGCATCAAGATCTATAGAGATAGATCAAGGTGCTTGATAAGATTTTCAATGAGTATGTACCTCGACAAGATTTTGAATTAGTTCAAAATAGAACAGTGAAAGAAAGAGTTCTTGCCTGTGTTGCAAGGTGTGAAGTTGAGTAAGACTCAAAGCTCGACCACGGCAGAAGATAGAAAGAGAATGAAAGTCATTCCCTATGTCTCAGCCATAGGTTCTATAAAATATGTCATGCTATGTACCAGATCTATTGTATACCCTACACTGTGTTTAGCAAGGGAGTACAATAGTGATCTAGGAGTAGATCACTGGACAGCAGTCAAAATTATCCTTAGTGGAATAAGGATATATTTCTCGATAATGGAGGTGACAAAAGGTTCGTCGTAAAGGGTTACGTCGATGCAAGTTTTGACACTGATCTAGATGACTCTAAGTATCAATCTAGATACATATTGAAAGTGGGAGCAATTAGCTAGAGTAGCTCCGTGCAGAGCATTGTTGACATAGAAATTTGCAAAATACATATGGATCTGAATGTGGCAGACCCGTTGACTAAACTCCTGTCACAAGCAAAACATGATCACACCTTAGTACTCTTTGGGTGTAAATCACATGGCGATGTGAACTAGATTACTGACTCTAGTAAACCCTTTGAGTGTTGGTCACATGGCGATGTGAACTATGGGTGTTAATCACATGGTGATGTGAACTATTGATGTTAAATCACATGGCGATGTGATATAGATTATTCACTCTAGTGCAAGTGGGAGACTGAAGGAAATATGCCCTAGAGGCAATAATAAAGTTATTATTTATTTCCTCATTTTATGATAAATGTTTATTATTCATGCTAGAATTGTATTAACGGAAACATAATACATGTGTGAATACATAAACAAACATAGTGTCACTAGTATGCCTCTACTTGACTAGCACGTTGATCAAAGATGGTTAAGTTTCCTAACCATAGACATGAGTTGTCATTTGATTAACGGGGTCACATCATTAGGAGAATGATGTGATTGACTTGACCCATTCCATTAGCTTAGCACTTGATCGTTTAGTTTGTTGCTATTGCTTTCTTCATGACTTATACATGTTCCTATGACTATGAGATTATGCAACTCTCGTTTACCGGAGGAACACTTTGTGTGCTACCAAACATCACAACGTAACTGGGTGATTATAAAGTTGCTCTACAGGTGTCTCCAAAGGTACTTGTTGGGTTGGCGTATTTCGAGATTAGGATTTGTCACTCTGATTGTCGGAGAGGTATCTTTGGGCCCACTCGGTAATACACATCACTATAAGCATTGCAAGCATTGCAACTAATGAGTTAGTTGCGAGATGATGTATTACGAAACGAGTAAAGAGACTTGTCGGTAGCGAGATTGAACTAGGTATTGAGATACCGACGATCGAATCTCGAGCAAATAACATACCGATGACAAAGGGAACAAGGTATGTTGTTATGCGGTCTGATCGATAAAGATCTTCGTAGAATATGTAGGAGCCAATATGGGCATCCAGTTCCCGCTATTGGTTATTAACTAGAGAGGTGTCTCGGTCATGTCTACATAGTTCTCGAACCCGTAGGGTCCGCACGCTTAATATTCGTTGACGATATAGTACTATGAGTTATGTATGTTGGTAACCGAATGTTGTTCGGAGTTCCGGATAAGATCACGGACATGACGAGGAACTCCGGAATGGTCCGTAGATAAAGTTTTATATATGGGATAATAGTGTTTGGTCTCTGGAAGGGTTCCGGAATTCACCGGAAGGGGTCCGGATGTTTCTCGAAATGTTTGGGTACGAGAACACTTTATTTGGGCCAAAGGGGAAACCCACAAGGTTTTTGGAAAGCGCAAAAGGAAGTTTTGCGGAGTCCAGGGGCCAGACGCCGGGAACCCTGGCGTCTGGCCCTGGAGTCCGAGAAGGACTCTTGCCTTTTGGGTGAAACCGACTTTGTGGAGGCTTTTACTCCAAGTTTCGACCCCCAAGGCTCAACATATAAATAGAGGGGTAGGGCTAGCACCCAAGGCACATCAAGAAACACCAAGCCGTGTGCCGGCTACCCCGTCCCCTCTAGTTTATCCTCCGTCATAGTTTTCGTAGTGCTTAGGCGAAGCCCTGCGGAGATTGTTCTTCACCAACACCGTCACCACGCCGTCGTGCTGCCGGAACTCATCTAGTACTTCGCCCCTCTTTCTGGATCGAGAAGGCGAGGACGTCATTGATCTGAACGTGTGCTGAACGCAGAGGTGCCGTACGTTCGGTACTTGATCGGGACAGATCGTGAAGGTGTACGACTACATCAACCGCGTTGATAAATGCTTCCGCTTATGGTCTACGAGGGTACGTAGACAACACTCTCCCCTCTCATTGCTATGCATCACCATGATCCTGTGTGTGCGTAGGATTTTTTTTGCATGGGGTGGCAGCAGGCCTTCCCGTGGGTTGTGCCGCCACTCGACTTCATCGACCTCACGGCTCCGAGGACGAGTGCGACGCCTAGAGTTGCGTGTTGGGTGCTTGGAAGGGGCCTTTTTCAAGTTTTTATATTTATGTTTCAGTAAACTTTGGCAATTGACATTTTTAATGTGTAATTATGTTTAACTTATTTGCATGCTTGAAATTTTATGGGTATTTACTTTTTTATATGGGCACACGGAAATTGTGTCGACCGTGTTAGACGCACCGATGGACCCAAACCAAAAAATGAATAAGCCTGACCACTCGTTCGATCCAAACAGACAAAAAAACCGAAGTAAATCCATGTTAGTTTACTTCAGCGAATTCCCCTTAATTATCATCCGGCTACGTTTCCGTAGTCGAGAGTGCACACAGAGAGCGAACCGGATCCTCTAACATGAAGAAGAGAAGTTAGATAAGCTACAGTAACCCAGACTTTCCTCCTTCACATCCATATAATTAAGACTAAAATGACTTGAATTAATTTGCAAATTACAAATTTACTGTATATATTTACAAAAATTACATACAAACAAATTATGATGCAATAAAATTAATTTTAGATTTATTTCAATAAATAGTAATTGTGTACAGTACCTGCACGCTATAGTAACCCTGACTTTCCTTCTTAGTTTTGTAGTAGGTTGCACTGTAGCTTTCCTGACTTCTCTCCTCTATGTTAGAGGATCCGTTCCCCAGAGAGAGAGGAGGGCCGAGTAAAATTAATTCATTTTGAGTTACTTATACACTTTTAGTACATGAACTTACAAGAGGGTATATATTCATACATAAAGTTGAAAACTGACACGAACTAGTCTAACAAGGTTTTTTTTTGAAAGGGAACTAGTCTAACGAGGTATCATTCCCATCCTGGCCATTATCTCAGAGTTCTTTGAGTAAATTGCACAAAACCACCACTTTGAAGGCAAGGTTTGCGAAAACAACTACAATACATTTTTTTGTACAAAACACCATCTCTTCCGTAATCTTTTTGCAGAAAGCACTGATCGGCGGATCGGGGTCAGTTAAGCTTGTTTATGACAGGTGGGGCCCTTTTTTGCGTACGTGGCACCGTCAGCCGTCCCGACAGCCGTTAGACGGCGTTTGACGGTGCCGTATGGCTCCATCCCCCATCCGTTCGTTTCTCCCCCTCTTCTGGTGTCGCCGCTCTCTCCCTCCTCGCGTCTGCCTTCTTCCCCACTCTCCTGCCGCTCTCTCCCCTCCTCTCGTCGCGTAGGCAGATGGCTACTCCGGCGAAAGCAGGCGGTGTTGGCGGCGGCGGTCCTCCCGGCAGTGGCGCAGGCGACGCGGATCCCGACCCAGGCGGTGAGCTCTGCGGGAGCTCGAACCCTAGCAAGGCGACGCGAGATGCGGAGGTGCAGTATTCAGTGGAATACGCGGCGGCTAGATCTTTCGCCGCGGCGGTGAAGGCGAATCCCAATGGAAGCCACCACATCGCCTCATCCTTTGGCGGTGTATAGTGAGATCCCCTTCCCTTATCCATTATTCTGTGAACTTATCTGATCCGTTTCTAGGGCTAGGGTTAGCGTGTAGTGATATCCCCTTCCCCATCTCCATTGCATATTGTTGGCCCTATGATTGTTATTGCGACGATTTCTTTCTGAAATTAACTGGTTATGTTTAAATTAGCTGTTCTATGTGTCTTATTTAGTTGAAATAAGCTATGGTTATATAGTTGGAATTATTTGATGTGTTGATCTGTATTGCAGTAGATCTTAATTAACCAAAGCTAGGGTTATTGCAGTTTTTTTGCTTTGTACTACATTGGTTACTTAAGCAACCCAAAGCTATGTATTGATGTTGTCCTGCTTTTTCATAAGTGTTATAATTGAACACTTATACAACACTATGTTTCTTTATAAATTTGCAGTCTGGATGATGAGGTTTGGGAATTGAGGATGCATTTTCATGACAGAGATAATCTTGAGAGAACTATGATGTTGTCAGACATCACTTTTTACAATCTAGTTACACTGATAGAGACTGAAGGATATGGGGTGAGGGATTACATGTACTATGTGAAGGATCCTGGCCTAGGGATAGAAGGAATGCAAGAAATAGAGGATGATGACATTCTGGAGGAAATTCTAGACCACATAGTACAGCAGAAGCAGAAGATTTTCAATGTGATAGTTGTTAGGGCCAGTTCCCCCAAACCTGCACATATAAATTGCAGTGCTAATGTTATTGAGCAGCAGATACCTCTGCAGGAAATTGGAGAGCCCCAACTGTATCAGGTAGATGAAGAAGGAGTGTTGTTCAATGCACATCCTAGTTCAGTTTCAAACACAGCAGCAGTAGTACCAGTAGAAGAACCAAGACCAATACAGTTTCAAACACAGCAGAGCACAAACAATTCAGAGGAGCAACTGCAAATAGAAAAAAGTTGTGGAGGAGAGAAGGAGAAAGGAAATTGCAATGTTTAGGAAGAATGAGAAAGAAAAAGAGAAGGCCACTCATTTGAAAAGGAAAGCTGCAGTTATGGACAATGAAGAGGATAGTGATGATGATAATTTATCAAAATATGGGGATATCCTTGCTAGGCTTGAGGAAATGAAAAAACAGAGGGATGATTCATTACTGCATTATGAAGGGGACACAGATGTTGAGGAGATGTGGGATACAGATGAGGAGGAGGAACTGTATGAGCCATCAGGTGAAGAAGAGGATGATGATGATCAAGAGGAGGAGGAATTGGAGGAAGTGGAGGAAGTGGTGCAAGGGGAGCAACACAATGAAGAGGAGCAAGAGAGTGGTAAACATATTCAAAAGAAGAATAAGGCCAAGAGAGACAGAAAAGGGCCAACTAGCAGATCACATGGAAGTGTAGAGCAAATGTTTGAGGATGACTGGATACCATCAGATGATGAGGACAAAAAACCATTAGACCTGGGTTTGGAAGATGATGATGGTGCTGAGGCAATGGCTTATGTGTTGCCCAATGGTAGGAAGAGCAGAGCAAAGAAAATGAAGCCAAGGTTATGGTATGCTGAGGACAGAGCTGACCCACAAGACCAATTTGTGAAGCATCTTTGCTTCATTGATGTACCAGTTCAGAACTGCACTCCAAACCCTGCACATATCACAGAACAGGAACTATGAGTACCACAGAAACTGCAGTGACAGGGTTATAGCACAGTGCATAGATGAGCAATGCCCTTTTTATATAGCAGCTTCTCAGATTGCAAATGAGAAGACATTTACCATTAGAAAGCTGTATTTGGTGCACACATGCCCTTCTGTGTCAGAGAGCACCAAAGTCACTACCAAGTGGGTTGCAAAACATTGTGAGGAATGACCCTAACACAACAATAACAACAATAATTAACACTGCAAAGAGCAAGTATGGAGTGGAAATTTCAACCCACATGGCCTACAGGGCTAGGAAGGCAGCAAAGAATGTTGTTTTAGGAGATCAAAAGGCCCAATACACCAGGATTAGGGATTATTTAGAGGCTGTCCTAGACACCAATCTAGGTTCTAGATGTATTGTGACAACAAAACATATTAGGGAGCATCCTAGCAAGAACCCTAGGTTTCATGGACTTTTCATCTGCCTGAATGGATGCAAAGAAGGGTTCCTCAATGGCTGCAGACCATTCATAGGTAATTGCCCTGTATTGTTGTTTATGCCACTTGTATGTTCTTTGAAGTACTAATCATTTGTGCTTAAATTGTAGGTTTGGATGGATGCTTCATAAAGCTCACTACTGGTCAACAAATCCTAGCTGCTATTGGAAGAGATGGGAACAACAACATTTTTCCCATTGCTTTTGGAATTTTTTTTGACCATGAAGACTGCAGGGCTTGCACCCCACAACATTTTATTAATAAAGCAAAAGGCATACAGGGTTTCCTCAAGATGAGGAAAGAAATAAAAGAATAAAAGAAAAGAGGGAAGGCTCTAAAGAAGGCTATACAGAGAAGGGGTGCACTATACCTATTAATTATAAAGAAACAAAGAAGCAACTCTCCTCAAGGAGGAAGAAAATCAATCCACTTAAGAAGGGCGTCTCTATATTTCTGTTTGATTCGATGAGAGAGCAGAGTAAGATCATGAATGAAGCCATTCCTCCATGCCCTGAAAGATGGTTGAATGTTCCTGAAAGCTCTATCATTCCTGATCTTCCAAATATTCCACCAGGCCGTGAAAACCACCTCCCCCAAGAAAGGCTTGTTGAAATCCTTCCTAGCATGACGAGCAATTGCTTTTGGAATTGTAGACAAGGAGGACACTAATTCCTGGACCTAGTTTCTATACCAGCTGAGGGAGGCAATAGGTGGGCAATCTGGCCAGTTTGGACAGTACACAATCATTTCAGATAGGCAAAAGGTAATATATTTAGTTACTTTCATGTAGTTGTAGTTACTTTCATGTAGTTGTAGTTACTTTCATGTAGTTGTAGTTACTTTCATGTAGTTGTAGTCACTTAGTTGTACTTATTTCATACAGGGTCTTTTGAAAGCCATAAATAGAGTCTTCCCCAATTGCCCACAAAGGTTTTGCCCTAGGCATATCTACCAGAACTTTCAGATTGCTGGGTTTAGAGGGCCAGAATTAAAAAAAATACATGGATGCAGCAAGTTACTCATATACTAAACATGGTTTTCAAGTTGCAATGGATGAGTTAAAGTCAGAGTGTGAAGCAGCTTGGGTGTGGCTTAGCAAAATACCCAAACACACTTGGGCCAGACATGCCATGGATGTGAACTGCATGACTGACTTAGTTGTTAATAATCCAAGTGAGGTTTTCAATAGGTGGGTCCTAGATGTTAGGGCTAAGCCAATAAGGACCATGGTTGATGGAATTAGGACAAAGTTGATGGTCAAATTCAATGCAAATAGAACAAAAGTTGATACTGTCAAATGGGAGATTTGTCCTACATATGCAGAGAAACTAGAAGAAGCAAAGAAGTGGTCTAGGAACTGCCAATCCTTGATGGCTGGACCACATCTTTACCAAGTGACAAGTGCAGAGAAAACATATGATGTTAACCTGCAGAAAAAGACTTGTGGGTGTAGGAAGTGGGATATGACAGCAGTGCCTTGCCATCATGCTGTCTCTGCCATTCACAAAGCTAAGCTACAGCCAGAGGACTTTGTTCATGATTTTTTCAAAAACCAATGTACAAGGCTGCATACAGTCCCATAATCTATCCAGTACCTGGCCCTGACATGTGGCCAAAGACAGACATTAGGGACATTGACCCTCCAGTCTTCAAAGAACACAAAGGTAGAGCACAAACTAAGAGAAGAAAGGCCAGACATGAGAAGCCAGCTCCAAAGGACACTTCAAGGATGGCCTCAATCACTTGTTCCAATTGCAGCAAAGTTGGCCATAGGTACACAAACTGCCATGTTCCTTTGAAGCCTGCACTAGCCATGAGAAAGAACAGGCATGAGGTACAAACAATGCAAAACATGCTAACTTACTTGTGTTCTCTATGCTTGTAATAAAAATGCTGAATTACTTGTGTTCTTTTTGCAGCCAAGCAGCTCTTCTTACCCACCTGATGCTGCTACTGCTGCCTCCTCTGTTGCACCAGCAAGGAGGGCTGCATCTACTGCCACTGCACCAGCACCAGCAAGGAGGACTGCTTCTACTGCCACTGCACCAGCACCAGCAAGAAGGACTGCTTCTACTGCCACTGCACCAGCACCAGCAAGGAGGACTGCTTCTACTGCCACTGCAACAACACCAGCAAGGAGGACTCCATCTACTACTGCCACTGCAACAACACCAGCAAGGAGGACTCCATCTACTACCACTGCACCATCAACAAGAACTGCTACTGCTGCTGCAAAGGGTAAGGCTCCACAAACTAGAGCTTCAACTATTGCAAAGGGAGCAAGGGCAGCTTTCTTGCCTCCAAGACCAAACAGTGGTTCCCAGAGAGTCAGAAAGCCAACCCAGAAGATAAAGGACTACCTGACTACTTCTGGTGCAGCATGGGATTGATGTTGTGATCCAAACTATGCTTTATCATGTTGTGATACTGCTTCTACTTTGATGACCAAGTGATCATCAAGTTATGTTTTGGTATTGTAATGGCCAACTTAGGTTCTGGTACTGTTATGATCCTTCTGTCAAACTATGGCATTCTAGTAGTCCTGTGATGATCAACTGGGATGATGAACTAATCTAGTGCTACTCTAGTTATGATGATGGTGCTACTCTTGTGATGATAATGTTGTGCCAATGACCAAGAAGCCAGAAACCCATAACTTACCCTTGTGATGCTAGTCTTCATGCCTCAACATCGATAAAAGCCAAAAAAGCTTACTTGATACCTCGAGGTCGATAAAAAGCCTAAAAACCCTAAGTGAGCCTACTTGATACCTCGAGGTCGATAAAAAACCTAAAAACCCTAATTGAGCCTAGTTGATGCTTCGAGGTCGATAAAAAGCCTAAAAAACCCTAAGTGAGCCTACTTGATACCTCGAGGTCGATAAAAAGCCTAAAAACCCTAATTGAGCCTAGTTGATGCCTCGAGGTCGATAAAAAGCCTAAAACCCCTAATTGAGCCTAGTTGATGCCTCGAGGTCGATAAAAAGCCTAAAAACCCTAAGTGAGCCTACTTGATGCCTTGAGGTCGATAAAAAGCCTAAAAACCCTAATTGAGCCTAGTTGATGCCTCGAGGTCGGTAAAAAGCCAAAAAACCCTAAGTGAGCCTAGTTGATGCCTCGAGGTCGATAAAAAGCCAAAAAATCCTAAGTGAGCCTACTTGATGCCTAGAGGTCGATAAAAAGCCAAAAAACAGTAAGTGAGCCTAGTTGATGCCTCGGGGTCCATAAAAAGCCAAAAAACCTAATTGAGCCTAGTTGATGCCTCGGGGTCGATAAAAAGCCAATAAACCTAAGTGAGCCTACTTGATGCCTCGACGTTGATAAAAAGCCAAAAAAGCTTACTTGATGCCTCGAGGTCGATAAAAAGCCTAAAAACCCTAAGTGAGCCTAGTTGATACCTCGAGGTCGATAAAAAGCCTAAAAACCCTAGTTGATGCCTCGAGGTCGATAAAAAGCCTAAAAACCCTAAGTGAGCCTACTTGATGCCTCGAGGTCGATAAAAAGCCTAAAAACCCTAAGTGAGCCTAGTTGATGCCTCGAGGTCGATAAAAAGCCAAAAAAAACCCTAAGTGAGCCTAGTTGATGCCTCGAGGTCGATAAAAAACCAAAAAACCCTAAGTGAGCCTACTTGATGCGTCGAGGTCGATAAAAGCCAAAAAAACAGTAAGTGAGCCTAGTTGATGCCTCGGGGTCCATAAAAAGCCAAAAAACCTAATTGAGCCTAGTTGATGCCTCGGGGTCGATAAAAAGCCAATAAACCTAAGTGAGCCTACTTGATGCCTCGAGGTCGATAAAAAACACCAGTTGCACAGAAACATACTTAAGATCATAATCATCAATTTGCTAGCATCTTACTTAAGATCACATTCAGCACCTCCAAATACCACCACATTTCGCAATAGTTCAAATCCTTACATAATCATAGTTGAGGATTACTACATTACATCACCATAATTCAGAAGTACTCATAGTTCAGAGAATTTAATCTACCATCATTACAGCAAATGCCAAACCACACTCTGCAAAAGGTCAGCAAATGCCAACTGATATTGCCCATTTTTCTCTTCCAGAACCACCTGCTTATCCATTTATGATGGCCTTCACTCCCTGCAGCTTCACATTGCTCTCTTCAAGTGTCTTCTTCAACTCATCAATGTGGTTCTGCAAGTTCTTCCTCTCTTCAGCTAGCTTGAGCTTCATGTTCCTAATGACATTTTCTTGAGCAGCTGCTAGGTTCTTAACCATGTCATACTTCTCCTGAAGCTTGTTGGTTTCAAGATCTTTCCTTTCTACCTCTGCCCTCCTTTCCTGAGCATCCAAAAGTCCATTCACATCTTCAACCAACTTCTCATAGCTCTCCTGCAGCTTCTTCTTCTCTTGTGTCAAGTCATGAACAACAAATGAATGCAAAAGATTTTCCTCAGTCCTGTCTCTCCTACTTTGTTCATACATAAACCATAACTTGGCTAATGCATTCTCAAGGGTGTTGGGCCAAGCTGGATCAATCCATTCAACTAATCCACAGTTTCTACCTTCCTGAACAAAATTGGAATTAATATAAACAAAAACATTAGAATGCTTCCAAGCAACACTATTTAATTACTATCATCAAATTTAGAGCTTGAGCTTGCTACTTAAACATGTCCTCATGCTACTTAAACAATGTTGTCCTGCTATAAAGTAAACATAATCAATCAAATGACCTAACATGTCATACTAAACAAGTTGCATCCTCTGTCCTGCTCCAGTAACCCATGCATATTCTGTCTTAAATTATTTATAGCATGCTACACTAAACAAAGTGACCTAACTTAACAATGCTGCGAGACCAAGGGGAAACGATGCTGCCAAGTAAGCAATTGCTTCTGATCCACTTTCCTAACTAAACAATACAACTAAACCTAACACTAAACTGCAATGCCTGCCACCACAGTACAGATCCAGAGAAAACAAAGGCACAACACAAACAAAGGCAGATCCAGAGAAAACAAATCACAATATACCTTCTCAGCACAACAAAGAAACCTCTTGCCAGTGTGGATTCCTTCGAAAGCAACACGCCTTTCTGCGGCCTTCCCATGTTCATTGCAGAGAACAAGCAACTCCGTTTCAGGTCCCTCGAAATCGGAGTCTTCAGTGGTAGCAGGGATCTGTAGTGCATAGGAATACCAGAGATTTGATCCACATGTCAGCAAACAAGCTCATTCAAGAAATCCCCCAAATCACAAACCCTAACCCTAAAAATCTGAACTTACCTTAATTCTGCCGTCGTCAGAACCAGAGTTGACGTACTCCACGGTGTGCTCGCTGCTATCGGACCCATCGCTCCAGGACACCATGGCGACGCGGCGGGGGCGCGGCGACGGGTGCGGCGACGCGGCTGCGGGTGCGGCGAGCAAAGCAGAGGAGCAAGACAGAGGAGGAGTGAGTGAGAGAGCAGCGAGACAGAGTGGGGAGTGGGGAGTGGGGCAGCACCGACCAGTCTTTTGACCGGTCCATCAAACAGAGGCATACGACGCCGTCAAACGCCGTCTAACGGCTGTCGGGACGGCCGACGGTGCCACGTACGCAAAAAAGGCCCCACCTGTCATAAACAAGCTTAACTGACCCCGATCCGCCGATCAGTGCTTTCCGCAAAAAGATTACGGAAGAGATGGTGTTTTCTGCAAAAAAAAATGTATTGTAGTGGTTTTCGCAAACCTTGCCTTCAAAGTGGTGGTTTTGTGCAATTTACTCCAGTTCTTTTGTTTTTGTTTTGAGAAGGCCGTTATCTCACTGTTATCTCCGTCGCCGTGGCATGCCAGCAAGTCTGGCCCGCGGTCACTAAGCGTGGGGCCCACCTAATTAGAGGGGAAAGAGGAAGAAAAAATAATGGTGTGACTGTTGAGCGAGTGGGTGGACACAGTGCGGCCCACTGGCCCGGCCCTGCTAAAACAAAAAGAGAAAAACGTACTGTACTTGAGCGCGTGGCTCGGCCGGGCCGCCTCGATCGGGCCGGAGCGCTCTCGTCGCGCCGTACGTGGTCCGTGGTACTGTGCTCGTCCGCCGGACGGACAGACCGACCACCGCCCTGTGGGCTTTGCTGCCCGTGGAGCGCAGCGGAGTCCGGCCAGCACTGCCGCACGCAATGCATGATGCATGATGCGTCGTCCTCGTCCCACTCGTGGCTCGTGGGCGCGGCGAGCATCTGCCGCCTGCCGGCCGGCCCGGCACAGAGCGCCACTAGTGTCACATGTCCTTGCTGCCTGCTTCTCCGTGTGACGCGGCTGGCATGCAATGCATGGTGGCACGCACGCGGCGTCCTCTGTTTGCCCGTTTGCACGTCCTTCTTTCTGATCGGCTCGGGGGCCATTCCATGTTGTCTCGGGCATCTCAGACCGGTGGAATCATTTGGGTTACGGCCGGCGGTGACACGATCCATACAGGATACAGCGTGGTATAGTAGAATGTACTGCAAGGCCAGGGACGGAGCCAAGAATCATCTACAAAGAGGGCAAAGAAGAGCTAAAATGTTGGAGGGGGCCAATGGAGCATCTTTGTGCGAATAATATAGGGATGGGGTCTTTGCGGGGGATGTAGGGATGTTATAAGAAAAGAAAAAACAATTAGCATGCGGAGCCATGGCCCCGGCCCGCCCACGGCTCACTCCGTTGCAAGGTTATGGTAAAGAAAACCATAATGGATGGACTACATTTTCATCACTAATGGAAAATTGTGGGGGGTGGGGGGAGGGCCCTTTGATCAGGGAAAAAACACGAAATGGACATCGTTCTGCGGGCGCCACTCTTAGCTTTAGGAGCCCCCCCCCCCCCCCCCCCCCCCCCCCCCCCCCCCCCCCCCCCCCCCAACATTGCTTGTCTCCTCATCCTATTACTAATCAATAAAGCAAGCAAGCTAAAAAATGCATGGTACGTATTGTATATCGTGTCTACAAATCTCACCGGCGGTGGACCTAAGGGGATGGACATGTGTGTGGCCCACTGCCTGCCCTAAGATTTCCTAGTCATTACATATACTAAAGCGGGAAGCTTTCTCATTTCCTGATTTTTTTACTTACTACTACGGTTCAATTTACATGTCCAACGGTGAATAGTAAATGTGAATAGCGTCCAGCTCTAAACAGTGTTTTGGGTGAACAGTTTTCAGTTATGAACAGTGTTTGGAGAAAAAAAAATACCCACGCGTAGTTCAAAAAAAGTAATACTTTCAAAAAAAGTAATACTTCTTTAAACAACATCCCCCCCCCCCCCCCCCCACCCTCGCGTCCTTATATGGAGGGCTAGGATTAAGATTTAGCATTTTCCTATGTATCATTTCTTTCCACCGGAAGCAAAGCCGCATTGGTCGTCTCTCGCTACTTTCCGATGATGTGTTGCCAAGTCACAAAACAGTAAACCAAAACAGTGTATTTGCATGAACAGTGATCTCTGGGGGAATAAATTCTTCGTCGATTACTTTCTATTTTTACACCACGACAACAGTGAATATGCACCAACAGTTATCGGGACAAAATCGGAACAATATCCAAATAAGCGCATAACTGCTAACCGAAATAATAGCCCTAATAGATTAAAAAGCAATCCCGAATAACCTGAAATAATCAAGCCAATGGAACAGAAAATACTTGAATAAACCCAAAACATTAACCTACTTAAACGATAAACTTGAACAGTACCCGAATTGCAACCCAGAACAACACACTGTGTGAACAATGTTGGTAAATACAAGGCACGTATGAATAGTAATCAGGAATGAACCATGATTAAGTGTCGTATGAACATATGAACAGTGACTATGTACGAAGAGTGATTGTGTGTAAACAATAATTAGGTGTGAACAATACTTATTTATGAAAAAAACCTCCCCCCGGGTGACCAATATCAAAACAATAAACCCAAAATGGAAACCAAAACCCTACCCAATATAATCCGGAAACAGTAACTGAACTGTAAAACTGGAACAATCCGAATAAACATAATCATCAAACTCAAATAAACCGGAAAAGCAAAAACAATAAACCGGAATAGAAACCCAAACAAACCATTAACAGTAACACCAAACAAAAAACCAGAACATAAATGCGAATAAACGGGAACAATAACCACCACACCACACAAAATATCGCATGTAACTCGCAATTTTTTTATTTTCACGGTGGCAAAAGTAGCAAATCACTGGACAACAATTATTGCCATTTCCAAGTGCAAGCCATGGAGCATATGACGAACATAGACCATCTAGCTTCATTGTCATTAGGGAGCAATATGCATCAAGGGCCAACTAAACAATCTTCTTCCTCCTCTTTACTAGCAACTGATGCACCACAAAATAATCTGCTTGCAACCTCACCATGAGCAAATTCTGCTTTGTAGAAAAATGAAATGCTTCAATCAGAACAAAACGAGGTATAGGCAGTCAAAATATACTTTACAATATAATTAAGAAACAACATAGCACTGATTCTGTTTTCCTTATTGACTATCGCCAGGCCTCACATGCTGAAGAAATTCCACAAGGACAAAAGGACAAAAGACTAATGATTTACCAATAGGCAGCAAACTGAAAAAAAGTTTTCAATATGTGGCATTGTACTTAGAATAATAAGTTCTACGCCGACCTATACTATTTAACTCTTTGCCATAAATAGATCATGGTTCATTCAAAACTTCAATCACATGATCCTTAAAGCACTTCTGTTCCACACAAAAAACACAAAATGGATGGCACCGGCAACGGTCTTTGCCGCTCTATACTAAAAACAAGACAAGCATTTCTACGCGCAAGGACAAAAGTAGCAACTACAAAAGGATATAAATGTGTTAAAATAATCCTATTAGACAGATGAACCTTGCTAAAATGAACATACACCCCCTTTTTCTTTCTATAAAACCCAAACAAAACAAAAGAAATCCAGCTGAGTAAACATGAAAAAGGACATGCATGCTATAAAAAAATAAACAATAAAGTACTTTTCAAAAATATAAATAAGGCTAGCCACGGGCGCAGCGTCCACATGCATCTTCGGCGCTAGTATTCTATATATTAGAGAAAAATAAAAGAGGAAAAAGGCCCATATTAGCCCAGAAATTCATGTGAGAAGTTATTACGGGATCACCATTGCCCAAAAAACAAGACCCGTCACTTAATCCGGCCCAGCTCATACAAGTATTTAAAACCTATTTGATGCCTTATGCGCCAGTTAAAGGAATTTCCTATTGGACGCACATTCCGTCAAAATGACGACCATTCGCATAGACATCACGATGGACCATACTTGGGCCAGCCAATTAACATGTTGAAGTGTTTCCGGTTTTGGGAACCTTCTAGAGTTTCCCAACCGGTTTTCCTGGTTCTAGGAACCTTCTAGAAAGTTCCCTAAAGCGGGTTTTTTGTTTCTTTTTTATTTTTGGTTTTTTAACTTTTCGTTTCTCTATTGATTTTTCTTTTCCTTTTACTGTTTATTTTTACGTTTTTAAGAGTTCATGTTTTGAAAATTATTTGGAAACTTAAAAAATTGTTTGTGCTTTTAAAAACCATTAAATATTTTCAAAATGGTTGTTTTTACAACAAGTCAAAAAATTCAAAAAATGTTTTACACTTCTAAAAAATTGTTCAGGAATTTCAAAAAACATTCATGTTTTCAACACTTTTTCAGAGTGTTTTTCAAAAACTGTTCAGAATATTTTTGTTCAAATTTAGCATAAATTTTCAAATAATAACCAGAATTTCCGAAAATGTACCTGTCCTCAAAACTAGTTCACAAATTCCAAAAGTGTTCTTGTTTTTTATAAATCATGTATTAAAATTTTTTTTGCATTTCAAATTTCTTTGGGATTTTCATAATTCTTCTCCATTTCGCAATTTGTTCTAAAATTTAAAAATATGTTCGTTATTTTCAAATTTTGTTTGCCAATTTACAAAAAACATGTTTACAAAAAAGTTCGAAAATTCTCCATTTTAAATTTTTTTTACAAACCAAACAATATTTTGATTCAAAAAATATTCCCATTTCCAAAATTTGTTCAAAAATTCAAAAGTCGTTCACATGTGTTTTTTTTCACAAATTGGAATTTTTTGGGAATTTCAAATGATGTTCCTGTTCTGAATTTACTCTACAAATTCAAAAAATATTTTCCTTTTCAAAATATGTTATAATATTCGAAAATATTAATGATTCAAAATTTGTTTACTAATTGAGAAAATGTTTGCATGTTTAGTTCTTGTTCCCAAATTCAAAATGTTTTGGAATTTTTAAAAAATTTCATGTTTACTAAATTTGTTCACACATTCAAAAAATGCTATAGTTTTCAAAATTTGTTCATAAATTCATAAAAAATCATGTTTTCAAAATTAATTCGCAAATTCAAAATATTCTTGAGTTTTGTAAAGTAGTTTTAATTTCGAAAAATGTTCACTTTTTCACTTTTGTTATTGTTTTTCAAAAAATGTTTTACTTTTACAATAATTAGTTCATAATTTAGATAAATGTTCTTGGATTCATTTTTCTTTCTAATATTTTTATTTTCCCAAAATAATGTTTGTGTTTCCAAAAGTTTTTCCTTTTTTTTTAAATCATGTTTGCATTTTTTTAAGTTTTAATCTGCCGCCTATTATAGTTCATATACATCTGGCTACCGTTTTAGACACATAGCATGAGTTACTACAGTGCTTATGGACGCGGTTCCCTAGAGGGAGGTCTTGTGTTTGATCCTTCGCCAATATGTTTTATGGAATTCCGCGACTTGATTTTTTTGGGGATCTCGCTGGTTTTGTTTCTTAAGATTTTGCGCAGTACAATAATCAGAAATGCATCCTAGCATAACTGTTTTTTAGGGTAAAAGTCATTTATTACTCAAAGTCCACAATGTGTAGGATACAAATCTGGTCATGTGGCTGGCCAAGCCACACATGACGCCCTGGAAGTTAAGACAAAGCATATTTAATTAACTTGGGGGCTTCAACATTAGCCTCACGCCTTTCAAAGGTAAATTTACTAGTTGGTGGTGATCTAAGTCTAATCTCTCTGATTATGACTCCATATTCTCCCTGGCTTCCTTTAGCTATGTCTTCGATCACCTGCTTGCAATCGGATGCCACAATGTAGTGATGTAGGTTGAGATCGTCTGCCAGTGCAACGGCCTCGCGACACGCAATTGCTTCCAGCGTCGGTGCATCCCAAACTCCAGCAATCACGAAAGCTGAACTGCCTAGAAAAGCACCTTGGCTGTCTCTGCAGATCGCTACGGCTCAACCTCCTCTCTGTGGCCGAACACCAGCATCTACATGTACCTTTGCAAAATTTGCCGGAGGTGCCCTTGGTCGCCGAACCAATGATGTCCCAGTCGTCACCACACGGCGTTGTTTCCTCGGCTTTCTGAGTACATCAAGATCTTGTATGTACCTTGTTACAAAGGCCGTTATCGCATGTGGAGTCTGAAATATTCCTTCATGTATGGCTTTTCTTCGAGATGTCGGCAGAGCCCACGACGTCACTGCCATAAGAGTAAATTGTTCATGCGAGAGAGATCCCATTAAGTTGAAGAGCCAACTCTTGGCTCGGTTCCCGCTTGTAGCCACCAAGGTGTTGGGAATATGCCCTAGAGGCAATAACAAATTGGTTATTATTATACTTCCTCGTTCATGATAATCGTTTATTATCCATGCTAGAATTGTATTGATAGGAAACTCAGATACATGTGTGGATACATAGACAACACCATGTCCCTAGTAAGCCTCTAGTTGACTAGCTCGTTGATCAATAGATGGTTACGGTTTTCTGACCATGGACATTGGATGTCATTGATAACGGGATCACATCATTAGGAGAATGATGTGATGGACAAGACCCAATCCTAAGCCTAGCACAAGATCGTGTAGTTCGTATGCTAAAGCTTTTCTAATGTAAAGTATCATTTCCATAGACCATGAGATTGTGCAACTCTCGGATACCGTAGGAGTGCTTCGGGTGTGCCAAACGTCACAACGTAACTGGGTGGCTATAAAGGTGCACTACGGGTATCTCCGAAAGTGTCTGTTGGGTTGGCACGAATCGAGACTGGGATTTGTCACTCCGTGTAACAGAGAGGTATCTCTGGGCCCACTCGGTAGGACATCATCATAATGTGCACAATGTGACCAAGGAGTTGATCACGGGATGATGTGTTACGGAACGAGTAAAGAGACTTGCTGGTAACGAGATTGAACAAGGTATCGGGATACCGACGATCGAAGCTCGGGCAAGTATCATACCGATAGACAAAGGGAATTGTATACATGATTGATTGAATCCTTGACATCGTGGTTCATCCGATGAGATCACCGTGGAGCATGTGGGAACTAACATGGGTATCCAGATCCCGCTGTTGGTTATTGACCGGAGAGTTGTCTCGGCCATGTCTGCATGACTCCCGAGCCCGTAGGGTCTACACACTTAAGGTTCGATGACGCTAGGGTTATAGGGAAAGTATGTACGCGGTTACCGAATGTTGTTCGGAGTCCCGGATGAGATCCCGGACGTCACGAGGAGTTCCGGAATGGTCCGGAGTTAAAGATTTATATATGGGAAGTCCCGTTTTGGTCACCGGAAAGGTTTCGGGTGCTATCGGTAACGTACCGGGACCACTAGGAGGGTCCCGGGGGTCCACCAGGTGCGGCCACCAGCCCTAGAAGGCTGTGTGGGCCAAGTGTGGGAGGGGACCAGCCCCAGGTGGGCTGGTGCGCCCCCCCACCAAGGCCCAAGGCGCAAGGGAGAGTGGAAGGGTGCAAACCATAGGCTCAGATGGGCCTAAGGCCCACCTAGTGGTGCGCCCCCCTCTCTCCCCCCTTGGCCGCCCCCCTAGATGGGATCTAGGGCTTGCCGCCACCCCTAGGAGTGGAAACCTAGGTGGGGGCGCAGCCCCTCCCCTCCCCCTATATATACTTGAGGTTTTGGGCTGCCAAACACACGATTCAATCTCCTTCTTGGCGCAGCCCTACCCCTCTCCCTCCTCGTCTCTTGCGGTGCTTGGCGAAGCCTTGCTGGAGTACCATGCTCCTCCACCACCACCACGCCGTCATGCTGCTGCTGGATGGAGTCTTCCCCAACCTCTCCTTCTCCCCTTGCTGGATCAAGGTGTAGGAGACGTCACCGGGCTGTACGTGTGTTGAACATGGAGGTGCCGTCCGTTCGGCACTAGGATCATCGGTGATTTCGATCACGACGAGTACGACTCCATCAACCCCGTTCACTTGAACGCTTCCGCTTAGCAATCTACAAGGGTATGTAGATGCACTCTCCTTCCCCTCGTTGCTAGATTACTCCATAGATTGATCTCGGTGATGCGTAGAAAATTTTGAATTTCTACTATGTTCCCCAACAGTAGCATCATGAGCTAGGTCTATGCGTAGTTTCTATGCACGAGTAGAACACAAGTTGTTGTGGGCGTCGATTTTGTTAATTTGCTTGCCGTTACTAGTCTTATCTTGATTCGGCAGCATCGTGGGATGAAGCGGCCTGGACCGACCTGACACGTACTCTTACGTGAGACTGGTTCCACCGACTGACATGCACTAGTTGCATAAGGTGGCTAGCGGGTGTCTGTCTCTCCCACTTTAGTCGGATCGGATTCGATGAAAAGGGTCCTTATGAAGGGTAAATAGAAATTGGCATATCACATTGTGGTTTTCGCATAGGTAAGAAACGTTCTTGCTAGAAACCTATAGCAGCCACGTAAAAACTTGCAACAACAATTAGAGGACATCTAACTTGTTTTTGCAGCATATGCCTTGTGATGCGATATGGCCAAAAGGATGTGATGAATGATATATGTGATGTATGAGATTGATCTTGTTCTTGTAATAGGAATCACGACTTGCATGTCGATGAGTATGACAACCGGCAGGAGCCATAGGAGTTGTCTTAATTTATTTATGACCTGCGTGTCAACTTAAACGTCATGTAATTACTTTAATTTATTGCTAAAGTGTTAGCCATAGTAGTAGAAGTAATAGATGACGAGACAACTTCAAGAAGACACGATGATGGAGATCACGATGATGGAGATCATGGTGTCATGCCGGTGACAACGATGATCATGGAGCCCCGAAGATGGAGATTAAAAGGAGCAAAATGATATTGGCCATATCATGTCACTATTTGATTGCATGTGATGTTTATCATGTTTTACATCTTATTTGCTTAGAACGACGGTAGCTTAAATAAGATGATCCCTCACTAAAATTTCATGAAAGGTGTTCCCCCTAACTGTGCACCATTGCGAAGGTTCGTTGTTTCGAAGCACCACGTGATGATCGGGTGTGATAGATTCTAACGTTCGAATACAATGGGGTGTAAGCCAGATTTACACAGCAAAAACACTTAGGTTGACTTGACGAGCCTAGCATGTACAGACATGGCCTCGGAACACGGAAGACCGAAAGGTCGAGCATGAGTCGTATAGAAGATACGATCAACATGAAGATGTTCACCGATGTTGACTAGTCCGTCTCACGTGATGATCGGACACGGCCTAGTTGACTCGGATCATGTTTCACTTAGATGACTAGAGGGATGTCTATCTGAGTGGGAGTTCATTAAATGAACTCAATTATCATGAACATAGTCTAAATTGTCTTTGCAAATATGTTGTAGATAAATAGCTCACGTTGTAGCTCCCTGTTTCAATACGTTCCTAGAGAAAGACCAAGTTGAAAGATATTGTAAGCACTGATGCGGACTAGGTCCGTAGTCCGAGGAGTGTCCTCACTGCTACACAGAAGGCTTACGTCTTTGATGCACCGCTCGATGTGCAAACCCCTACAACGTCGTCTGTGGATGCTGTGAACACCTGACAGACACATCTTGATGACTACTTGATAGTTTAGTGCACCATACTTTACGGCTTAGAATCGGGATTCCAATGACGTTTTGAACGCCATAGAACATATGAGATGTTCCAAGAGATGAAATTGGGATTTCAGGCTCATGCCCGTGTTGAGAGGTGTGAGACCTCTGACAAGTTCTTTTGCCAACAAGATGAAGTGTTGATGGTTTAACAAGACCACTGGTTTCCAGAAGGGCAAGGGCTAGAAGGGAAACTTCATGGATGGCAAACCAGTTGCCGCTCCAGTGAAGGAACCCAAGGTTGAACCCAAACCCGAGACTAAGTGCTTCTATTGTAAGGGGAACAGTCACTGGTAGCGGAATTACCCCAAATGCATGGTAGATAAGAAGGCTGGCAACTTCAACAAAGTATATACGTGTTATTAATGTGTACCTCGCTAGTACTCCTGGTAGCACCTGGGTATTGGATACCGGTTCAGTTGCTATTACTGGTGACTTGAAGCAAAAGCTACAGACTAAACGGAGACTGGCTGAGGGCGAGGTGACGATGTGTGTTGGAAGTGTTTCCAAAGTTGATGAGATCACCATCGCACGCTCCATCTGCCTTCGAGATTAGTATTGAACCTAGATAAATGTTATCAGGTGTCTACGTTGAGCATGAATATGATTAGATCATGTTCATTGCAATACGGTCATTCATTTAAGTTAGAGAATAATGGTTATTCTGTTTACATGAATGATACCTTTCATGGTCATGCACCCTATGTGAATGGTCCATTGAATCTCGGTCGTGGTAATACACATGTTCACGCCAAAAGATGTAGAGTTAATAATGATAGTACCACTTTCTCGTGGCACTGCCGCTTAAGTCATATTGGCGTAAGATGCATGAAGAAACTCCATATCGATGGATGTTTGGAGTCACTTGATTTTGAATCACTTGACACATGCGAGCCATGCCTCATGGGCAGGATGACTAAGACCCCGTTTTCAGGTACAATGAAACGGGCAAGTGACTTGTTGGAAATCATGCATGCTGATGCGTGTGATCCAATGAGAATTGAAGCGTGCGGTGGATATCGCTATTTTCTCATCTTCACCGATGATTTGTGTAGATATAGGTATATCTACTTAATGAAGCACAAGTCTGAAATGTTTGAAAAGTTCAAGCAATTTCAGAGTGAAGTTAAGAATCATCATAAAATAAGATCATGTTCCTACGATCTGATCAAAAGGAGATTTTCTGAGTTATGAGTTTGGCAATCACTTAAGACATTGTGGAATTGTTTCACAGTTGAAGCCACCTGGAACACCACAAGGTAATGGTGTGTCCGGACATCGTAATCAAACCCTATGAGATATGGTGTGATCTATGATGTTTCTTACCAATCTACCGTTTTCATTTTGAGGTTATGCGTTAGAGACAGCTGCATTCACTTTAGATAGGACACCATCTAAGTCCGTTGAGACGACGTCGTATGAACATTGGTTTGGCAAGAAACCAAAGTTGTCGTTTCTTAAGGTTTGGGGCTGCGATGCTTAAGGCTTTAGCAGGAGAAGCTCGAACCCAAAAGCGGACAAACACATCTTCATAGGATACCCAAAGGTGACAGTTGGGTATACCTTCTATCTCAGATCCGAGGGCAAATTGTTTGTCGCTAAGAACGGGTCCTTTCTCGAGAAGGAGTTTCTCTCGAAAGAATTGAGTGGGAGGAAGATAGAACTTGATGAGGTTGTCAAACCTTTACTTCAACCAGAGAGTGATGCAATACAGAAAGATGTTTTCTGCGGCGCCTACGTCTATTGAATAGGAAGTTAATGATAGTGATCATGAAGCTTCAGATCAAGTTGCTATCGAACATCGTAGGTCGACAAGGATATGTACTACTCCTGAGTGGTACGGTAATCCTGTCTTAGATATCATGTTGTTAGACAACAATGAACCTACGAGCTATGGAGAAGCGATGGTGGGCCCGTATTCCGACAAATGGTTAGAAGCCATGAAATCCGAGATAGGATCCATGTATGGACTTTGGTGGACTTGCCCGATGATCGGCAAGCCATTGAGATAAATGGATCTTTAAGAAGAAGACGGACGTGGGCGGTAATGTTACCGTCTATGAAGCTCGACTTGTGGGAAAGAGTCTTTTCACAAGTTCAAGGAGTTGACTACGATGAGAATTTCTCACCCGTAGTGATGCTTAAGTCCGTCGGAATCATGTTAGCATTAGCTGTATTTTTCGATTATGAAATCTTACAGATGGATGTCAAAACAAGTTTTCTTACCAAGTTTTCGTAAGAAAAGTTGTATGTGATACAATAAAAGTTTTTGACGATCCTAAGGATGCTAAAAGGTATGCTGGCTCCAGCAATCCTTCTATGGACTAGAGCAAGCATCTCGGAGTCGGAATATATGCTTTGATGGAGTAATCAAAGCTTTTAGGTTTATACAATGTTTGTTAGAAACTTGTATTTACAAGAAAGTGAGTGGGAGCACTACAACATTTCTGATAAGTATATGTGGATGACATATTGTTGATCCGAAATAATGTAGAATTTCTGGAAAGCATAAACGGTTGTTTGAAGAGAGATTTTCAAAGGAAGACCTGGATAAAGCTGCTTACATATTGGGCATCAAGATCTATAGAGATGGATCAAGACGCCTGATGGTACTGTCAAAGAACGCACACCTTGACATGTTTTTGAAGGAGTTCAAAATAGATCAGTCAAAGAAGGGGTTCTTACCTGAGTTGTAAGGTGTGAAGTTGAGTAAGACTCAAAGCTTGACCACGGCAGAAGAAAGAGGAAGGACGAAGGTCATCCCCTCTGCTCTTGTCATAGGCTCTATACGGTATGCCATGCTGAGTACCGCACCTGATGTGTGCCTTGCCACATGTCTGGCAAGAGGGTACAAAGGTGATCTAGGAGTAGATCACCGGATAGCGGTCAAAAATTATCCTTAGAAGAATAAGGAAATTTTTCTCGGTTATGGAGGTGATAAAGAGTTCGACGTAAAGAGTTATGTTGATGCAAGCTTAACACCTATCCGGATAGCTCTGAGTAGAGATACCGGATACGTATAATGGAGCAACAATTTGGAATAGCTCCAAGTGGAACGTGGTAGCAGCATCTACGATATGACATAAAGTTTTGCGAAATACATAGGGATCTGAATATGGCCGGACCCGTTGACTACAACCTCTCTCACAAGCATAACATGATCAAACCCAGAACTCTTTGAGTGTTAATCACATAGTGATGTGAACTAGATCATTGAGTCTAGTAGACTCTTGGATGTTGGTCGCATGGCGATGTGACCTGTGAGTGTTAATCACATGGCGATGTGAACTAGATTATTGACTCTAGTGCAAGTGGGAGACTGTTGGAAATATGCCCTAGAGGCAATAATAAATTGATTATTATTATATTTCCTTGTTCATGATAATCGTTTGTTATCCATGCTATAATTGTATTGATAGGAAACTCAGATACATGTGTGGATACATAGACAACAACATGTCTCTAGTAAGCCTCTAGTTGACTAGCTCGTTGATCAATAGATGGTTACAGTTTCCTGACCATGGACATTGGATGTCGTTGATAACGGGATCACATCATTAGGAGAATGATGTGATGGACAAGACCCAATCCTAAGCCTAGCACAAAGATCGTGTAGTTCGTATGCTAAAGCTTTTCTAATGTCAAGTGTCATTTCCTTAGACCATGAGATTGTGCAACTCCCGGATACCGTAGGAGTGCTTTGGGTGTGCCAAACGTCACAATGTAACTGGGTGGCTATAAATGTACACTACATGTATCTCTGAAAGTGTCTGTTGGGTTGGCACGAATCGAGACTGGGATTTGTCACTCCGTGTAACGGAGAGGTTGTTGGGGAACGTTGTAGAAAACAAAAATTTTCCTATGGTTTCACCAAGATCCATCTATGAGTTCACCTAGCAACAAGTGATCGGATTTCATCTACATACCTTTGTAGATCACGAGCGGAAGCGTTCAAAGAACGGGGATGAGGGAGTCGTACTCGACGTGATCCAAATCACCGGAGATCCTAGCGCCGAACGGACGGCACCTCCGCGTTCAACACTCGTACGGTCAGTGTGACGTCTCCTCCTTCTTGATCCAGCAAGGGGGAAGGAGAGGTTGATGAAGATCCAGCAGCACGACGGCGTGGTGGTGGATGCAGCAGACACCGCAGCAGGGCTTCGCCGAGCTTCTATGAGAGGGAGAGGTGTAGCAGGGGAGAGGGAGGCGCCAAGGCTTAAGGGTGCGACTGCCCCTCCCTCCCCCTCTTTATATAGGCCCCCTTGGGGGGCGCCGGCCCTTGGAGATCAGATCTCCCAAGGGGGCGGCGGCCAGGGGGGTTGGAGTACCCCCCAAGGCAAGTGGGGCGCCCCCCACCCTAGGGTTTCCAACCCTAGGCGCAGGGGGTGGGCCAAGGGGGGCGCACCAGCCCACGATGGGCTGGTTCCCCTCCCCAGTTCAGCCCATGGGGCCCTCCAGGATGGGTGGCCCCACCCGTTGGACCCCCGGGACCCATCCGGTGGTCCCGGTACAATACCAGTGACCCCGAAACTCTCCCGATGGCCGAAACTGTACTTCCTATATATAATTCTTCACCTACGGACCATTCCGGAACTCCTCGTGACGTCTGGGATCTCATCCGGGACTCCGAACAACTTTCGGGTTACTGCATATTCATATCTCTACAACCCTAGCGTCACCGAACCTTAAGTGTGTAGACCCTACGGGTTCGGGAGACATGTAGACATGACCGAGACGGTTCTCCGGTCAATAACCAACAGCGGGATATGGATACCCATGTTGGCTCCCACATGCTCCTCGATGATCTCATTGGATGAACCACGATGTCGAGGTTTCAGGCAATCCCGTATACAATTCCCTTTGTCAATCGGTACGTTACTTGCCCGAGATTCGATTGTCGGTATCCCAATACCTCGTTCAATCTCGTTACCGGCAAGTCACTTTACTCGTACCGTAATGCATGATCCCGTGACCAGACACTTGGTCACTTTGAGCTCATTATGATGATGCATTACCGAGTGGGCCCAGAGATACCTCTCCGTCATACAGAGTGACAAATCCCAGTCTTGATCCGTGTCAACCCAACAGACACTTTCGGAGATACCCGTAGTATACCTTTATAGTCACCCAGTTACGTTGTGACGTTTGGTACACCCAAAGCACTCCTACGGTATCCGGGAGTTACACGATCTCATGGTCCAAGGAAAAGATACTTGACATTGGAAAAACTCTAGCAAACGAACTATACGATCTTGTGCTATGTTTAGGATAGGGTCTTGTCCATCACATCATTCTCCTAATGATGTGATCTCGTTATCAATGACATCCAATGTCCATAGCCAGGAAACCATGACTATCTGTTGATTAACGAGCTAGTCAACTAGAGGCTTACTAGGGACATGTTGGTGTCTATGTATTCACACATGTATTACGATTTCCGGATAACACAATTATAGCATGAATAAAAGACAATTATCATGAACAAGGAAATATAATAATAATCCTTTTATTATTGCCTCTAGGGCATATTTCCAACAGAGGTATCTCTGGGCCCACTCGGTAGGACATCATCATAATGTGCACAATGTGACCAAGGAGTTGATCATGAGATGATGTGTTACGGAACGAGTAAAGAGACTTGCCGGTAACGAGATTGAACAAGGTATCGGGATACCGACGATCGAATCTCGGGCAAGTACAATACCGCTGGACAAAGGGAATTGTATACGGGATTGATTGAATCCTCGACATCGTGGTTCATCCGATGAAATCATCGTGTAACATGTGGGAGCCAACATGGGTATCCAGATCCTGCTGTTGGTTATTGGCCGGAGAGGTGTCTCGGTCATGTCTGCATGGTTCTCGAACCCGTAGGGTCTACACACTTAAGGTTCGATGACGCTAGGGTTATAGGGAAAGTATGCACGCGGTTACCGAATGTTGTTCGGAGTCCCGGATGAGATCTCGGACATCACGAGGAGTTCCGGAATGGTCCGGAGGTAAAGATTTATATATGGGAAGTCCTGTTTTGGTCGCCGGAAAAGTTTCGGGTTTTATCGGTAATGTACCGGGACCACCGGGAGGGTCCCGGTGGTCCACCAAGTGGGGCCACCAGCCCCGGAGGGCTGCATGGGCCAAGTGTGGGAGGGGACAAGCCCCAGGTGGGCTGGTGCGCCCCCCACCAAGGCCCAAGGCGCAAGGGAGAGTGGAAGGGGGCAAACCCTAGGCTCAGATGGGCCTAAGGCCCACCTAGTGGTGCGCCCCCCTCTCTCCCCCCTTGGCCGCCCCCCTAGATGGGATCTAGGGCTGGCCGCCACCCCTAGGGGTGGAAACCTAGGTGGGGGCGCAGCCCCTCCCCTTCCCCTATATATACTTGAGGTTTTGGGCTGCCATAGACACGATTCAATCTCCTTCTTGGCGCAGCCCTACCCCTCTCCCTCCTCGTCTCTTGCGGTGCTTGGCGAAGCCCTGCTGGAGTACCACGCTCCTCCACCACCACCACGCCGTCGTGCTGCTGCTGGATGGAGTCTTCCCCAACCTCTCCTTCTCCCCTTGCTGTGGATCAAGGCGTAGGAGACGTCACCGGGCTGTACGTGTGTTGAACATGGAGGTGCCGTCCGTTCGGCACTAGGATCATCGGTGATTTGGATCACGACGAGTACGACTCCATCAACCCCGTTCACTTGAACGCTTCCGCTTAGCGATCTACAAGGGTATGTAGATGCACTCCTTCCCCTCGTTGCTAGATTACTCCATAGATTGATCTTGGTGATGCGTAGAAAATTTTGAATTTCTGCTACGTCTCCCCCAACACCCCTAGCCTAGGCTGTGTAGCTAGTCGAGAGAGCACGTATATACGCGTAGGTATAAAAGGAAAACTGGACCAAATCAAGGTGTGGTGGATGCCACACCTTGCCCACCGGAGTCCTCTGCCACTGCTCCAGGGGGCATTTGGATACTGGGTGCAACCAATGAGAGATGGTAGCACGAGCTATATTCAACCGGTTTGGATGGCAGTCGCATAATAGGATAGGTCCTTGATGTCCACTGCATCTAGCCGGTTGTGGCTTTGCTTTTTTTTATCCTTTTTTGTGCTCCTGATGTGAGTTGTACTTCAGATACCAGACTTTGTTTTCGATGAACTTTTTTAATAATATGGCTGCATGCATCTTTCGGATGCAGAGGCCGAGGGTAATCCTTCTTTTTTTTAAAAAGCTAATGTTAATTTCATCTGTCTTCGCTTGTAGCGGTAAGTGCGACCGTCAAGACATTGTCAAGACATGGTCAAGACATCCTATTAAAACCTTAAATATTTGGTCTTGTGAGATTTTAATCCAACTAGCATATTCGTAATTTGAGAATTTTTTTACTATTATTATCTTTCAGTTATTCGATTTGCTTGCAAGAAAATCCTTTCGTGGATATGCCGATCGTTCGTTGGCTTGATCGATAACATCATGGAGTTTGTTCAGCAATTGATGTGGATACTAGTCATTTACGGTTCTCCATGTACGATTGATAGCCGGGTCATGAGGGTCAAATCCTCAAAAATCATATTTATCACCTCTCATGGAAAGATCCTAGACACCAGTCCATATCAAGGATGTTTACATGAACTGTTGAACTTGGCAACCCGTTCAACTCTGATATATACAAATTGATTAAGCCAATCATCAAGTGCTCAAAAATATGCTCATGAATTGCTTTTCTCCTTGGATACCAGCTCGTCCATAGAGTAGCCGTCAACTTTGTGAGCTCGTCATGTGGGAATGACTCGGTTATGGCAAAAAGCCAATGTTTAGCGCTCAGTTCTATGTTGGCGACCATCTATTCCACCATTAATTTGTTGTGCAGGGGGTCCAAACACACCTCAACATTAGCATTCAATCAACGAGTGCCTTCATAAATCGGTTCCACCACAAAGCACACAACAATTTCATGTTGCCATATTATGATCCTCCAAAACATCCGCTCTAGGCAAAGATTGCCGAGCTAACCTCCAAAGAAAAACCCTAATCTTTGAAGGTACATTAATTCTCCATATTTGTCCATGCATTCTTCTCCACTTACAGGTTTGACCCACCAGCATTGCTCTCAACATACTTCTAATGATGAAGTTTTGTAGATATAATCATACAATTGGCTGACCTGACTGAGAAAGTACCCTTTGTATCATAGTTCCATGCCCAAAATCATAGAGGAATGCCGATAATAGCTTCTACGTCCATTGGGAGAAATGTGGCTGAGATATAATTATCTTTTCACATAGCGGTTGTGCGATCAATAAGGTCACTAACTAGTTTCGGAGAATTAGCTGATAATGAAACAATCCTCTTCATGTTCGAGTCCTTTGGGATGTGTTAAGATGTTTGTTGGCCTTCCATCACTAATACGTCGTATCACACCTCATAACAGAGGGCTGCCTTACTACCTTAGAGCATCTACATCCGACGTAGCTAATCCACCCCCCTAAATGTCCGCATCCATAGTCGAGTACCTTATTATTAAATCCTTAAATCCATACAATCACATGCAACATAAACTTTAACTCACGTAAGCACATCTTGATCCCACACATAAGGTCCAGCTACTTCATCATTCATGCCATTGGACTACAAAAAACTGGCATGCTCCACTACATCATACGTGCCGTCAGACTAACAAACATGTTCTACATACTAAAACAACAGAGAAAGCTCATCCACGGCTGCACTTGCCCTTTTCATTATCCTTGCCGTCTTTGTAGTGGAAGTAGAAGCGGATCTTCTCATTGCTGGAGCTATCTGACCCTTCACTGCTTTCCTCCTCTTCTTTTGGGTGCAGTCCGGCCACGGCATGGACTTCTCGGTTTTGCCCCCTTGTGAGGGCACACGTCGTCCTCCTTTGCCGCTTCTCGACGATGCGGGCACGGAGGGCTTCCTCGTCCAAGGTGGCGTGCGACTCTGCCTCCGCGGCCTCGGCCTCAAGGGTTGTCGCAGCCTCTCGCATCCTCTGCCTTGCGTAGCGAGCACGTCGTGCGTCTGCAATGGTCGGGCCATGAGGCATGCTAGTGTGGGCCACTGACTCGGAGCCCGATGCCGCGGGGACGAAGCGCCATCGAAGGGTTTGCGTTGCACCCCAGAGTCGTGGCGTTAGATGGTGGTCAACGCGTCCGGCGAGGCCACTGTCACGCGCCTCGAGCCAACAGCACCGAGGGATCCATGTGTCATTTGCGCCGATGCAATGGATTCCCACCGGATCGAGTCTGGTCGCGGTCAGGCGGTCTCCTCTTGGGAGCGGCACAGAGCCATGCAGACGACCATCCCCGCCTCGTCCCCGTATGGGACGAGGTCTTAGTCGACGGATCAGGAAATCTCGAAGTTGGATCCCCTGCACGCCACGCTGGAGATGGCCGAATATCACCGAAAAGGAGCTTGGGGCAGAGTGGAGTGGAGTTGATAGGGTTTCATCCGGGATGCGGATAGGGATGATTTAAATTAACATCATGCTGAGATTTACACTTCCCCATGTACGATCACACGTCACAGGAGCACGCCATGCAACATCAATCGAGCCAAAGCATGCGTTCAGCGGTCTATGCATGCGAGAGTAATCAACACTACTACAGTGTACAGCAAGCAACAAAGTCGAGCACAGCAAAACCATGGCGCATGCATTGAGTTCGGACATCCTCGACCACAGCAGTGCGTCACTACGTCGGCCCATGTGGACACAGCCGGCGTGCTCGAGTCACACGGGTCATAGGCGCAGGCGCGGAGCAAGCAGTCGACCGACGGGCGCCTCTGCGGAATTCATATTTGGCGCGCGGGTCGCAAGGTAGCAACCGCGCGCGCACCCCCCGCTTCCCGCTGCGAACATTTGGGCCAGCCCATCTTGCTCGTTTCCTGAACCGTTTTATTATTCCTTAAAAGGACGAACTTTAAAAAAAGATCATTTTTATGAAAATAAAATGAACTTCAAAACCTAAAACATTAATGAAAGAAAAAAACGAAAATAAAAAGAAACAAAAACAGAAACATGATAACCAAAAAGAAAAAAGAAACAGAAAACCTTCTGTAAGTTTCCAAAACCGAATGAAGTTATAGGTACGTTGCTCGAGTCACACGGGTCATAGGCGCAGGCGCGGAGCAAGCAGTCGACCGACGGGCGCCTCTGCGGAATTCATATTTGGCGCGCGGGTCGCAAGGTAGCAACCGCGCGCGCACCCCCCGCTTCCCGCTGCGAACATTTGGGCCAGCCCATCTTGCTCGTTTCCTGAACCGTTTTATTATTCCTTAAAAGGACGAACTTTAAAAAAAGATCATTTTTATGAAAATAAAATGAACTTCAAAACCTAAAACATTAATGAAAGAAAAAAACGAAAATAAAAAGAAACAAAAACAGAAACATGATAACCAAAAAGAAAAAAGAAACAGAAAACCTTCTGTAAGTTTCCAAAACCGAATGAAGTTATAGGTACGTTGTGGAAGCAAACGGGGCCGGCCCATCATGTCGATTCGGCCGCTCACCTGTGGGTAACACCAGCACTTTGACGGAGCATGCGTCAAATAGGATTTCGTAAATGCATGGACATGATTCGAACCACGACCTCCTAGCTATCAAAATGCTGCGCTAACCAACTAAGCCACCTTACCTTTGTGTTCTCCCTCCGTTCTATAATATAAGAGCGTGTTCTACACAAGTGTAGTACCAAAAACGCTCTTGTATTACGAGAAGAAGGGAGTACTTTTCTTCTTCATTCTTTTTTTTCCTTTTTTCTTGGAACAGTTTCAATCATTTTTTCTTTTCCTTTTTTCTTTTTTCTTCTAACGGTTTTGTCCTTTTGTTTTCTCTAAATGAGTGAACTTTTTCTTCAAACTGATGAATTTTTTTTAAAATAGATTAACTTTGTTCAGAATCGATGAACTTGTTTTAGAAAAAAATTGAATCTTTTTCAGATTTGATGAACCTTTTTCTCATTTCGAAGACCTTGGTTTCAAATTTGATAAACTTATTTCAATTTTTATAATCTTTTAAAAAATCCTATAAACCTATTTTAAAAATTGATTATTTTTTAAAAAAAATCAATGAACAGTTTTAAAATTTTCCTGATCTTATTTTCAAATTCAAAGAAATTATATAATTCATGAATATTTTTAATTGGTAAAAACCTTTTTAAAATTTTTGATTTCTTTCAATTCGTGGTTTTTGTGAATTTTTTTCAAATTTTTGTTTTCTTTATTCAAATAATTATAGTGCCTATATAATACTAGTACTCCCTCCGCCTAAAAATAAGTCTTAACTTTCTGCTAACTTTAGTATAAAGTTATACTAAAGTTGAGACACTTATTTTAGTATGGAGGAAATATATATTTAATGTTTGTACAAAATGAATAGTCAAAACAACTATGTTTCCACTAGTAATGAGGTAAATACACTAGAAGTCACAGAACTTGCACGCAATGTTCAGTTTAGTGCATAAACTTGTAAAATACGTGTTTCTGGTCATCTAACTCGTCATCTCGTGCATATACAGTGCTTCCAACCGTATCCCTACGAGTGCCAACGTGGCAGGGCCACCATCAGTGGCCGAGGCTGTTTTTTTTTAAGAAAGGACCCATACATTCTATTTATTTTTACACAAACAATCCTCAAATAAAATGAAAGAAGCTGCAGCGCATGATGGGATTCAAACCGATGAGCTAGCACGATCCGCCTAGCGTAGAGAGCGACTAGACCAACTAACAGTTGACGCTTCCTCAAAAAAGAAAATCTAACAGTTGACGCTAAAATGCACAGTTAAAGCTATTTAACACGTACTGCATAAAAAAATATAAATTAAAACGACAAAAGGGTTTGCTGAAAAAGGAAAGCCCCAGTTTGATACTATGGCGTCGTGTACAAGTGCCAACCATCAGGCCACACCGACACTTAGTAACACAAACAAATTTTATCTTGTATATTGTTTTTTCTATGTAAGATAGATTTGATTTTAGTTTATTAGTGATAAATAGAGATAAAAATGATAAAAGTGTTATGTATTGTATAGTATAAAATTTATGTATTCCAATGGCAGTGAGCTATGTTTAATTTTTTTACCCAAAGATAGATCTTTTTTTGCACACAGTACCTAACTTTAAATATATATTCCCGCAAAAAATAGTGCAGAATGAATGAATGCAAATTCTTTTGGACAAACCAACGAAAATTTTGGTTGAATTTGATTTTTTAAAATTATAAAATCTGGATAAATGAAATAAAATGTAGAATGAATATACGTAAATTCTTTTGGACAAATCAACAAAAAATTTGTTTGAATTTGAATAATTCTAAATTTAAATATTTATATAAAAGGAAATATAGTGCACAATGAATGTACGTATGTTTTCGGACAAATAAACTCAATTTATGTTTGAATTCGAATAAATGTAAATTTAAAAATCTAGATAAAAGTACGTACAGTGCAGAATGGATGTACATAAATTATTCGGGACAAATCAAATATTTTTTGTTTGAATTCGAAAAAAATTAAATTAAAATCTAGATAAAAGAAAATATAGTTTAGAATGAATGTACATCCTCGAGCCCGAGGTCTGAACTTTTTCATAATAGTAGTCCAAGTAACTTTGGTTTTAGTAATGAAAAAATTCGGACAAATCAACGAAAATTTTGTCTGAATTCAAATAATTTTAAATTAATAATCTAGATAAGAGAAAACATAGTTCAGAATGTGTACTTTTACTCTTTGATATATATCTTAGGAGTCTCAAATAGGGTGCTATCTAAAAAAGTGCATGCGAATTACCACCATCACAGCCACTGACAGTGGGCCCCTCCATGTGGCATGCATAGGGATACGACTGGATACCGTAGAAAGCACCATATATGAACAAAAGAACAAGTTAGATAACCAGAAATACGTATTTTATAAGTTTATACACTAAACTGAATGTTACGTGCAAGTTCTTTGACTTCTAGTGTATTTACCTCACTGGTAATCAACAAACCAGGAGTGTGTGGGCATTCACACGTTGGCGTTCGGAGTTCGAATCCCACTTCTCGTGAGTTCGAGGCGCTAGATGGGCCGGCCCAGGCGTGGGGGGACCACAGCCTCGTTTACTTTTATATTTTTCATGTTTTTTGGTTCCCCTTTTTTCTACTTTTTTGTACTTTCAAATATTCTAAATAAATATACTGTAAAAACATTATATTTTTAAAATTAACCAAGTACTTACAAAATGTTAAATGTGTATAAAGAAAATGTTTGTCATGTGTACAAAAAATATATACGGTGTGTGTGAAAAAAGTTGATCATGTACTTTCAAAAAGTTAAATCCAAGCATTTCAAAAAAATGTTTAACAAGTATTTGAAAATTGTTAAATTGTTATAGGCAAAATGTGACCATGTATTAAAAAATGTTAACATATATTTGAAAAATGTTAACCAAGCATTTGAAAAAATGTCAAATGTGTATAGAATTTTTTTGACCAAACTTTAAAATAATGTAGAACTGATATTTAAAAAATGTTACTCATGCATTTGAAAAAAAATGTTAAATTCCCCACAAAAAAATTTAAAAATTGTTAAATGTGTATAGAGGAAATGTTGATCATGTATTAAAAAGATGTAGACCTGGTATTTGAAAAATGTCACTTGAGCATTTCGAAAAAAAATGTAAAATGTGTATAGAAAAAACTGTTGACCATGTATTAAAAATGTGAATCTAGTATTTGAAAAATGTGAAATGTGTATAGAAAAATGTTGACCATGTATTGAAAATGTTAATCTTCTATTTGAAAAATATTGAATGTGTATTAAAAAATGTATTACATATATACAAAAAACTGTATAGAAAAATAGTGAAAACCCGAGAGAAAACAAAAAGAAAACAAATGAAAACCAGAAAGAGACAACAAAACCAAAGACAAATGAAAAAAAGGAAAGAAAAGAAAAAAAAAGCAAGAAATGAAGAAAACCAAAGAAAACAATGAAATAAAAGAAAGACCAGAGAAAAAAATCAGTAAAAACAGAGAAACAAACAAAGAAAAACCGGTGAAAAGGAAAAAAACAATATCAAGCACACAGACGTGGTCAGCATCCTTGTCACGACCATCAAGGACGATGTTCTCTAATTCCTAACTGACTGGATACTCAGGATAGTAGAACCAATCGGCTGACCGGAGCCCAAGGCATGCTTGTCGGTTGCCATCCCGAAGGAGAAGATCTACTGCATCTGGTGGTGGTTCGTGAGTTAACCGTTGTGTGGCCCTGGTAGTGCTCTAGCTCCAAAATGATCGAGCAGTCCTCCTGATCCCATGAAGCGCTGCTCAGGTCTCTGAGCTTGGACATAGTGATCCACCTCGCTCTCCGGTTCCTAAGGTTGTTGTAGACTTGGGTTGAGGTGACCTCCTTCCCACAAAACTCGAACACCTGTTTTGCAGCAACGTTCAAATGCACCTCTGAAAGGACCACGATGTCGCCTAGAGGGGGGTGAATAAGCGTTTTAAAATCTTTTGCGGATTTGACTATATCCTAATGCGGAAATAAACTAAGCGGATGCTTTTCAAGCACAAATCCTAAATATACTAGGCTCACTAAGTGCACCAACAACTTAGGATAAACAAGATGAGAACAACGAGGATATGAGTAACCACAAGTAAGTCACTGATACGTCCATTTTGCATCATGCTTTTATATCGATATTTATTGCATTATGGACTGTTATTACACATTATGTCACAATACTTATGCTTATTATCTCTTATTTTACAAGGTTTACATGAAAAGGGAGAATGCCAGCTGGAATTCTGGGCTGAAAAAGGAGCAAATATTAGAGACTTATTCTGCACAACTCCAATAGTCCTGAAACTCCACGGAAGTCAGTTTCAAAATATGTAAAAAATATTGGGCGGAAGAAGCACTAGAGGGGGGCCACCCACCATCCACGAGGGTGGGGGCGCGCCCTACCCCCCTGGCGCGCCCCCTGCCTCGTGGGCCCCTTGGCAGGCCTCCGGTGCCCATCTTTGGCTATATGAGGTCTTTCGCGCTAGAAAAAATCATAAGAAAGCTCACGGGATGAAACTCCACCGCCACGAGGCGGAACCTTGGCGGAACCAATCTAGGGCTCCGGCGGAGCTGTTCTGCTGGGAAAACATCCATCCGGAAATCATCACCACCATCACCACCATCGATCCTCTCATCGGGAGGGGGTCAATCTCCATCAACATCTTCATCAACACCATCTCCTCTCAAACCCTAGTTCATCTCTTGTATCCAATCTTTGTCCCAAAACCTCAGATTGGTACCTGTGGATTGCTAGTAGTGTTGATTACTCCTTGTAGTTGATGCTATTTGGTTTATTTGGTGGAAGATCAAATGTTCAGATCCTTTATGCATATTAATACCCCTCTGATTATGAATATGAATATGATTTGTGAGTAATTACGTTTGTTTCTGAGGACATGGAAGAAGTCTTGCTATAAGTAGTCATGTGAATTTGGCATTCGTTCGATATCTTGATGAGATGTATGTTGTCTTTCCTCTAGTGGTGTCATGTGAACGTCAACTACATGACACTTCACCATTGTTTGGGCCTAGGGCAAGGCATTGGGAAGTAATAAGTAGATGATGGGTTGCTAGAGTGACAGAAGCTTAAACCTTAGTTTATGCGTTGCTTCATAAGGAGCTGATTTGGATCCATATGTTTCATGCTATGGTTAAGTTTACCTTAATACTTATTTTGTAGTTGCGGATGCTTGCAAGAGGGGTTAATCATAAGTGGGATGCTTGTCCAAGGAAGGGCAGTACCCAAGCACCGATCCACCCACATATCAAATTATCAAAGTACCGAACGTGAATCATATGAACGTGATGAAAACTAGTTTGACGATAATTCCCATGTGTTCTCAGAAGCATTTTTCTTTATATAAGAGTTTGTCCAGGCTTGTCCTTTGCTACAAAAAGGATTGGGCCATCTTGCTGCACCTTATTTACTTTCATTACTTGTTATCCGTTACAAATTACCTTATCACAAAACTATCTGTTACCGATAATTTCTATGCTTGCAGAGAATAATTTACTGGAAACTGCTTATCATTTCCTTCTGCTCCTCGTTGGGTTCGACACTCTTACTTATCGAAAGGACTACGATAGATCCCCTATACTTGTGGGTCATCAGTCACACAAACTTACTCAATATATATCACGAGATATGGAAATGAATAATACACACAACCACAAGTAAGCAATACAAGCTTACACAAATCGTATCACAATATATGGAATTGAATGATACAAGCAAACTCAAGTAAGCACTACAAGCTTACACAAGTTATGTCATGAGATATGGAAATGAATGTTACAAGCTAGCAATTCACACTAAGCATAAGGTAGAACAATAGTAGAAAGTATGAATTGCGAATACAAAGTGTAGGCCTAAATAATCTCTTCAAGGGAATGGCCAACGCAATATAATGAGGACAATAAGATATAGTGAATGCACGGTCAAGTGAACAAAGTAAACCACAAGTAAGGAGTTAGGGTTAGGGATAACCAAAGTCACGAAGATGAGGATGTATCCCGATGTTCACTTCCTTGGAGGGAAGCTAGTCACCGTTAGAGAGGTGGATGTTACCACGAAGGCACACCAACGCCACGAAGGCTCACCCTATTCTCCTTGAGATATCACGACAAAGGCGATTCTCAACCACTAGTGATAGACCTTTAGACGGCCTCCAAACCTTCACAAACTTTATGGGGGACAAATCACAAGTTGATTGTTCACCAGAGCACTCCTACCGCCTAGGAGTCTCCAACCTCCAAGAGTAATAAGAACAAAGGGGAAATGCTCAAGACTTGCTCAAATCACTAATTCCTTTGGTCGGGAGAGGGAGAGGGAGTGGATCTATCACTTGATTGGAAAAACTCTCAAGAACTCTCTCGAATCTCTCCAAGATCTAAGATTTGGTGTAGGAGAAGTGAGAGGGGGCCACTTGTGTTCTTGGGGCGATTTGGGATGAAGTGGTCAACCCTCTACCGGATGGGTAGAGGGATATATATAGTGGTAGTGCAAATATGGCCGTTGGAGTGTAAGTGGTTGTGCCAGGACGGACATCCGGGCCTGGGGCTGAACATTCGGCGTTGTGAAGTGTGCACACAGGTACGCGGAAAAACAGGTTACGGGGCCCGGACATCTGGCCAAACTTGGGGCCCCAGACATCTGGCCAAGTGCCGGACATCTGGCATACACAAACAACATTTCGGTAAGGTTTCTGGACATCTACGGTCGGATTTCCGGGCCAAGTCCCGGATATCAGGCTAACCCAAAAACTGTAGAAACCCCAAAACTAAAACATGCATAACTTTCACATCCGGACTCCGATTTTGATGATCTTGGGCTCGTTTTGAATCTATGGAAAAAAACCCAGGTCCTCACATGGAGAACCACCCAAGATCAACAAAAATGGAGGATGCAAATTATGCAAAGGTTTTATCATGTATTTGGGTAACCTACTTTGCTTTGATTTTTCTTTGGTGGATGTATAGGCATTTTGTATTTGTATTGGATAGGAGTGAAATATGCCTATGTTGGAATATGATGTGAGGAAGTAGAAATAGAAGATGTTGACTTGAGCAAATCTATCACTAACCCCTTTGATCCCCTCTTAATAGTGCGGGATCCCTATAACTCAAGAATCATAAAAAAACTATACTAGATAGCTTCCGGAAACTCATTCTTGAGCATATGTCCTTTTCGATGGTCATCGATCCTCACAACTAAAGCCAAAGGAACTAATATCTTTGACTAAAGCATTCCAATTGAGCTTGATGTTGACGTTTATGCTTGACTCAAGTCAGAATGATAATCTTGATCATGACACTTGGTGAAGGCTTCAAATAGCTCCCCCATAAGCCATGCGGGGAGCATTGCATTGTATTCATCTTCATACATTCATCATGTGATCATCCACAAGCTTCAAGCATGCAATCCTTCAGGATAGCTATCTTGAACTTGCCCTTGTCAACCATGATCATCAACACTTGATGTCATCCTCTCATGGACACTTGATCTCTCTCTCTCTCTCTCTCTCTCTCTCTCTGCGAGCCCATGAGAATCACCTAACCCTAAAAAACATACCACAGGATCCTATGTGGTGCATCGTTTGCACTCGTGTGTTGACGATTTAGAGTTCGATCTCTGAGCTTCATCTTGGTCAACCGATATCTCTACTCCATGTTTAATCTTGACGTCATGAAGGGTATATTGAATTCTTCACTTGAATAGCTTGCTCAATCATGACTCAACACATGAGTCCATTATGATCATATCATTGAGCCACTCCTAGAATTCATCATACAAATCATCCTTTTAAGATCTTGATCCATTATGGCTCAAACCATAGCTCTAAGCATGGCAACCCTTAAGATACTCCAATGAACTCCATTTTGATCATCTCGATGTAATTGTTGCTTCAAAGGAGTTGTCTTTCATTATTCTTCAATCATTTTTCAATGGGACTAACCTTCAAATGTACATCTCAATGCAAACATTAGTCCTATAGGATTGTTATTTAATTACCAAAACCACACATGGAGACTACATGTACTTTCAACCTCCTTGAAGCCCTTGTCAGTCCTCACCCCACTGGTTGATATTACACATCTTTTTAAGCACGAATGTCGACAGAAACGGTTGCTATTTCATTGAGTTCCCCTTGCCCTCTTTCTTTTCCTTGGTGGCTGCCTTTTGAGTTGTAGCATTGGTTGAGCTTGCACAAATGATGTAGCCATGAATGGTGGAACCATAGGTGACACTTCGAAAACATCCAAATCAAGAGGCATCTGGTTGTCGATGGGAGGCTGGGAGTCCTCGGCATAGGAGGCCACGAACTGGCTTTGGGGCATAGCAAGGGCCTGACTAAACTTTTGCATGCTCATTTCCTACAAGCGTAAGCATCAGTAAGAGTGGAGCACACTACACATCAGCAGTAGGAACTAGCACTAAACATGGACATTATGAACGAAGACTACATATTTAAACCTACGGCTATTTTGAACATGCGGATGTATGTGGACTTCTTAAAAAGAATTGGTGGCTGATGTATTCGGCTAGTCTTGGATGGCCGGCTCCCACATCCGTGCCCGCAAACCGGTCCCTGTCTGTCAACGGATGCGGTGTTCGGTTTGCAGTCTAACATAGCTTGCAAAATGGGCTTTTATTATGGGACACGCGGAGTATTTTCTTTCTTTATTCAACAAATGATTTATGGATTCCACTTGATAAGCATAAATACCGTGAGATCTCAATTGACATTGCCGGAATTCAAGTGATTACAAAGCCAAAAAGTAGTCCTCTGTTAATCAATCCTAATTTCTAATCTAATCTAGAAAAAAAAGGTTCACAGTTTGTACTACAGGCTAGATCTGAAACAGCTAGCTCTGACCGACACGGAAAAGAAAGAAAAAATGCAGCCTCTCTACAAACAAGACGAGCCGCCGCCGACGACGTTGTTGTGGGCGTCCAGCGGGACGAAGGCGAGCGCGGCGAGGACGGCGAGCAGGCAAACGGGCACGAGCAGCAGCGAGAGCGGCGGCGGGGGCAGCGGCGGCAGCACGAGCGGCAGGAAGGCGAGCGACGCGGCCACCCAGAGGAACACCATGAGCAGCTGGATGGTGAAGCAGCCCGGCGGCGGCGGCGTTCTCTGGCAGCTCTTCGGCCCCCCGCGGCGCTGCGGCTTCTGCTCCACCTGCGCCGGCGGCATCTGCATTCGCCGACGGTGATCAGAGGTGCCCCTCGCCGCTCTCCTCTCCATCCTTGTAGGCGCAGGGATCGTACCGCGAAGGCAACTGACGGACCACGAGAGACTCTCCGGCCGGCCAGTCGGACGAGCTCGTCGGGGGAGGTATGAGGCTTCAGCGGAGGAGGGGGGAGGCTGCGATGGATTGTGCTTCTGGAAGAGGAAGGAGGCTGCACGCAATAGAAGGGGGGATCGAGCTGGTGGTGGTTCAACGGCTTTATTAGTAGTAGGAGTAGGAGCAGGATCAAAGTGGGGCGGCTGCTTGCTTCGGGGCAGGTTCGTTGAACAACGTGATGGCTAAGCTGCATGTTTTGACTGGACTCGGGCTCCAGCCACGCCCAACCTCGTATAGTCGCATCTCCGTTCCCATGCAAGCACACGCCGGGTCGTGGCTCCGTACGGCGAGATCGGGTCGGAGATCGCGTGCGCCCGGGGCCGGCGACGTGGAGATCTCGGCGTCTCGTGCAGTGGGGGGCAGCAGGTGCGGCGTATGTGGAGGAGCCAGTGGACGGACGCGTGTGGGGAGCATGAATCCCAGGTCGTATTAGCGGCGCATTACTGCGGCCCGTCCCTCCCAATTAGGACGTGTTTGTTGGTTGAGGGAAGGGGGCGACGCACCTGACCAAGTGCGTGCAGTCGGCGGTCGCCTTTCCCGTCCCCGATCTGTCGCCGCCGGCCGTCCGACAGCTTGCCCGCGCGCAGGTTCAGTGTCCCGGGGCATACGTACGGCGCGGCATCGGGTGTGCCTTCCCTGTCGCCGCCGCTTTCTAATTCGGGACACCATCGTGCGCCGACGCGTCGTCGTCATCACGGTTGTTGGAATGGTGGCGTGCTAATTTAGTTTGTTGATTAATTGGAGGAGACAGCATGTGCTCGTACTGTACTAGTTCTTGGCTGGGAAGAACACGTGCTGATTGCAGCAGGCGACTCGGCTGAAGATTGGAGCGACGACGTCAGCTTCTACGCACGGGCTTAAGCGTGTGTGCATGGATGCTGAGCTGTTATCATCTGCGTGTTCAGGTTTCAAGCGTTTGAAAAGCGTGCGTGCGTACGAACGGGCGTCGCAAGGACTTTGCACAGTGAAGATTATCACAAGTGACCAGCAAATCAACAAATCATACACATAACTTTTCTTTTCGAGAGTATGCAAATTGCGTAAACTGAAAGAAGAAGAATCTTACTTAAAAGAAGAAGAAGAAGAAGAAGAAGAAGAAGAAGAATCGCCATGTACGAGAATAGTTCGTCTTCGAAAATATATCACGTACATGCTGATATGTGCTAGTGACATCAGAAGCCTGACCATATGTTGTTCTGTATCCAAGACGACTCGTCTAGAGTCCTTTTCTTTTTTGCAAATTACTCGTCGAAAGTCTTTGGTGCTGCACTTTATGCTCTTTTTTTCAGTCACATTCTTTGACAGTGACTTGACGGCGCCAAAAGGTATATGCCCAAGAAAAAGGAAGACGTTCGCCTGGAAACGTAACCGTGGTGCCATCCGATGAGCATGATCGCCATTTTTCTACGCAATTTCTTAGACGGCAGGTGACTGCCTTTCTCTTTCTGTAAAGCGTGATCAGCCTCGACGCTAGCTCGCAAAATAAGGGCAACTTCAACGCGGAACACCTAATCGTTCGCAAATGTCCAGATCAGACGGCCCGGACACTTTTATCCATCCAACACGATTAGATATGATGGTTCTGTATCTATGTCTCAAGTACTAGTTTAACTAATGCATGTAATAGTTGCAACTTGTTTTATGATGTTGGATTATGAGGTTCATCTTCGATTCCTGCTTTCAAAACTATTGTTCCAATGTGTTATGTTGGGCTGTATAATGTTAAGGGGGGGGGGGGGGGGGGGGGGGGGGGGGGGGGGTGTCACTGGATCCACGTGCGTGGATCATTTTTACTCCCTTGTAGTCTAGGTTTTTAGATTGTTCATCGTTTTGGTTTCGGCGACGACGATGATGACGCTGAATAAAGATTCTTCGGATCCTTCCTCGACGAGGACATCGGTCCTATGGTTGGGGATGGATTTGGAAACCAGTCTATTCAAGTAAGGATGGCGTGGCAGCGGCGGCATCCTCGTGGTGGACCTGTGTCATCGGGCTCCCCGTTGTGACGACGTTTGCTCTAGCGTCGGCGCGGAGCTTGGGAGGTAGTCCAGGAGCAGATGCAGATTGTGGTCTGCATCGACAACATCTGAAAGACGGAACGTGTGCTGGCTTCGTGGTTCGTGGATGGCAGGTATGGTTTCCTCCTTCGGCGTCTTAGTCGTGGTGGGGTGCCAGATCTGGAGTTTGATGACGTGTCCGGGGTGTTGCCCCGGTCTGATTCGTTCAACGACAATGACTTCACTTTTAGTGAGCCACCTTGGAGGTCCGCAAAGCTGCATATCAGCGATGGAGCCGCGTCGAGCTCGGGTGAGGAGGTGATCCGTCATTATTTTCTTCGGTGGCTGCTGTGGTGGTGCCTGAGGCAAGTGACGGGCGTTTATGTCAAGCTCAGAGATGTTTTGTCATCTTTTCAATTTTGTCATGTCGGTCTTTACGTGACTTGTACTTTATTCTTTATTATATGAATGAGACACATATACCATGCAAAGAAAAACATTGTTACCAAACTTGGCATATATATAACCTCACCACTTCGACCAAAATGGTCACTACAGCAATTATCTATTCTTCATCCCCTCAACCAAACACACAAATGGCTATCCCTAGCCACCTCTTATCCTTCCAACCAAACACTAAAATGTGGTTATCCAACTCTCCTAATCCCTCACAACCAAACGGCAAAAAGTGGATATCCCAACCACATGATTAAGGATATCCTCAGCCAAGCCATCCTTGATCGTGAACCAAACGCCCATGATGACGAGAAATTGAGGAAAATGGTGGGTGCAAGAATGGTGGGTTGGGTTCGTGGTGTGAAAGTAGGGATGGGAGGTGGGACGACGACGCTGGAGAAGAAACATGTCCACCAAAAGATAGATGGATGATCGAAGCAATAACATGACTGACAACAATGGTGGCTGGACAAGGCGACGAGACAATGCCAGTGGTGGTAGCAGGTAACCCGTTGGTCAGCGTAAGAGAGGGCGGGACCTGAAATAAAAAGCACACAAACTTTTCTAGATGTAACATATTGAGGTTGGTCGTTGCTTGATCCAATCAATTGTGATTTGGGAAAGAAGCATAACCCATAAGAGATAAACCCTAGCCACAAGAGTGATAGCATCTCAATTGAATCGTTCATGTTTCCATCAGTTCCCCCACTCTCTGGTGGCCACATCAACACCAAAAGATGGGAGGAACCACATATCACCGTTGGGTTATAGTCTATTTTTTTCTCAACGCTAGTTTTATGATTATCGCGGTGGTGTCTCAATGATGGAAGTGACATCAAGTCTTGCTAAGTCATAATAAAAAGCCTCACTCTATCATGGTGTGATCTCATGGCCAAGACAAAACACATCATGTAGCTTGTGGTGCTTTTGTCCCACGAAATGACATATCTATAACCTGTTGGGTCATTGTTCGACGCTTTGGCCTGTCAATGATTATTCGCCCGATCGTCTTCCTCGACAATACAACAGTGTGCAGCAGTTCGACAATCTAGCTTGCAAGGGGTTTGTGTACGATCACAATGCACTCAACGAACTTCTATTCTTACTTACCAGTGTGGATGGTTCATCAGGCTTATTAAAACCTTTGAGGTTAGTCTAGCTTATGCAGGTTTAGTCTTCTGCAATTTCGTCGAGGGCTCCAAAAAATGTTAAAATGCAAAAGATGAAGTTAGAGGCGACGACATCAAGGAACTTTGGTGCAGGTTTTAGTTGTATGAGAAATCTTTTTTGTAAGTGTATTTTGGTTTCTTTGATCTGACGTAATATTATATATTTGATGAATAAAATTGTTTTATAAGATGTCTAAGTTGTAAGGAATTTCTTTTTGAAGGAAGGGCATCCTTAGTTTTTCTATCATTTTCAAGAGAACACCCCTATATTTATTAGTGTAAGTACTATATTTACCTAACCCATGAAGCCAAGTCCCATCCACCTTGCAGCTCTAGTATTTTTCCATTTTGAGGGTTAACTAGTGATTTGGCATAGGAAATTCCCTATTTGATGTTTATTGTGTCAAATTGATCGACAAACACAGATGGCAGATCTAGTGGGACAGACCAACTCGGGGAGCGACTCGGAAGCAGTTTCATTTCGTTTCAACAATTTTGGCTCATCTTTCCTTTTCTGGTTTTCACGGTTTACTTCATTTTTTTCTTTTTCTTTGGTTTGTTGGTTCCATTTCCTTACTTTTTATCCTTCTTTCTTTCTTTATTCTTTCTTGACGAGTTTTTTTTCTCTCTACAGACTCCTTTGGGCTTTTCTCGGTTACTTTGGATTTATTTTGTCCTTCTCTTTGTTTACCCATTTTTTTCTATTTTCTGAATTCTGATCATGAATATTTTTTATAAAGTCGTAATTTTTTTAAAGATTTTTGAACATCTTATGTTTTGGTAATTTTTAAAATTTATGAAAAAATTTATATACATCGTTAACATTTTACAATAACACGATGAAATTTATGCCAATTCAAATATTTTTTAAACATGGCAATGTATTTGAACACTTTATATATTTTTAATATGCAGTGAATATTTTTCAAAATTCACAAACATTTAAAATTTGTAGCTATTTTCTAAAATTAAGCAATCTTTTCATATTACGAGTATTTAAATTCCTCAGTTTTTAGAAATCCGTCGACATTTTTTAACATCTACTCCCATCCACCTTACAACTCTATTATTTTTTTTTCATTTTGAGGGTTAACTAGTGATTTGGCATAGGAAATTCCCTATTTGATGCTTATTGTGTCAAATTGTTCGACAAACACACATGGCAAAGCATAGCGGGACAAACCAACTCGGGAAGTGACTCGGAAGCAGTTTCATTTCGTTCCAACAATTCTGGCTCATCTTTCATTTTCTGGTTTTCATTGTTTACTTCATTTTTTCTTTGGTTTGCTGGGTTTTCCGCTTCCATTTCCGTACTTTTTATTCTTCCTTCTTTCTTTATTCCTTCTTAACTAACCCGCAAAAAATACTAGTTTTTTTTCTCAGTAGACTTCCTTTGGGCTTTTCTCGGTTACTTCGGATTTATTTCGTTCTTCTCTTTTTCCCCATTTTTTTCTACTGATCATGAATATTTTTTTACAAAATCATAAAATTTACTCTTAATTGTTCTAGAATTTTATGTTTTTGCGATTTTTAAATTTCTGAACATTTTTATACACACCATGAACATTTTACAGTAACACACACACACACACACACACACAAGAGACACACACAGACACACACAGACACACACACACACACACACACACATATATGTGTGTGTGTGTAAAATGTAAAAAAGATTCAACAGCCGGTTATCGGGCTAAAACAGACAGGAAAACTGAACAACGAAAACCGCTCAAGCAGCGCTGCTCTTATCGTCAGAGTGGGCCGGCCCACTACAGTCGGGGAGTCTCGCCTCACACCAACCCTAGCCGCCAGGACGCCGCCGAGCCCATCCACCATCCCAGTCACCGCCTGCCGCCCTCCCCATCGACCCCTCGCCGTCCACCGCCGCTTTCGCCCTCCTCGCCGCCGTTTCAAGCCGCCGCCTCCTCCTCCTCCTCGACCACCTCCTCCTCTCCATCTAGCCCTAGCGCCGCCAGCCCGCCCGCCCGCCGGCTTCCCACTCTCCACTCCCATCAGCAGCTGCGAGGAGGAGACCATGAAGCTCGACGTGAACGCCCTCCGCTACCTCTCCAAGGATGACTTCCGCGTCCTCACCGCCTGCGAGATGGGCATGCGCAACGTAAGGCCTTAAACCCTACACCTCGGCCAGCCTTGACCCGACGCCATGTGAGACTGTTCGCCCTGACGCTTTGTGCTTTTGGTTTTGAAATTCGCAGCACGAGATCGTGCCCGCGGAGCTCGTCGACCGCATCGCCGGATTGAAGTGAGTTGTGCCGCATGCTATGCTGTGAATTTCGCTGTATGTGGTCTGGGAAATTAATGCTTGTGGTAGTTGTATTTAGCTGCCAAGAGTGGGGATGGTGATTAGCGTTCTCAGACTAGTTGATATGATAGCTCGTGGGCTGTCATCTAAAGTTACTCGTGGGTCTGAACTTCACACATTGTTTTGGTTAAGCTTTGCACTTTTGGAAGTTGTGATTCACAATATCAATAGTTGTATCCATAACTGTTGATTAAAACGAAGTTGGAATTCACTGTCAGAACTTTTGGCTGCAGTAATGTAATGTCCACTGCGTGTTGAAAAAGTCGAGGTCCAAGACCACGGCTTAAAACAACTTAGGTTATCTGTGTGTTAGAGCTCAGTATTCTTTGGAAACCAGTTTCAAATGGATCATATTGTTTGGTTTAATGGATCTCTCCGTTATCTTGGTGAGTGTATTATAATTCTTTGTGGATTTAGGCATGGAGGCACATATAAAGTGCTGCGGAATCTGTTGAAGAACAAACTGGTGCACCATGATTGTAAAAAGTGTGAGTCATTGATGTCGAATCTTGCTTCATTTTATGCTTAGATGGATATCTGGATTATCATAGTTGCTTTTCTTTTCTTGGTTATAGATGATGGGTTTCGGCTCACATACCTTGGGTATGACTTCCTCGCCATAAAAACTTTGGTTAATCGTGGAGTCTTTGCTTCGGTTGGTCGCCAAATCGGTGTTGGAAAAGAGTCAGGTACATGGATTATTGATGTCCTGCTCATTTTATATATTTTGCCTCAGTTTATGGTTGTTATCCTGTGCTTTACTTATATTTTAAAGTTGCACAAGAAAGACATTGTGGAACATGCGAGTCACTGCTTGTCCTTGCATGTTCTGTTATATACTATCTGTGATGACATATCAGTTTGTAACTTGATTAAGAAAAAGAACAGCTATCTAAAGTTCTAAACACCCAATCATGTAAACACAGCCCAACCAAAACTAGATTATCATAATCCATGGCAATGCCATATCGAATCCTAGATTGTACCTAGCAAATGTCAAGTGCTTTATGTGGAATGTTTATTTTTCTTATAGATATATTTGAGGTTGCCACGGAGGATGGAACAGTGTTGGCCATGAAGCTTCATAGGTTGGGTAGGACATCTTTTAGGGCTGTCAAATCAAAGCGTGACTATTTAGCCCACCGGAGGAGCTTTAACTGGCTGTACCTATCACGACTTGCGGCCCTAAAGGAATTTGCTTTTATGAAGGTTTTTGCATGGCTATACTTTTCATTCATTTTATCTGTCTAACTGCTTAATTGTTTAACACTCTTATACTGTTTTCTCATTCCGCTTGAAGGCTTTAGGGGACCATGGATTCCCTGTTCCCACAGCGGTGGACTGCAATCGGCACTGTGTGATTATGTCACTTGTGCCGGGATATCCACTGTAAGTTGGCATTATTGTAAATGAATTTTAATTTTATTCACGAGTCTTTTTCCTTCTACGCAGAGACTGACGTAGGTGTCGCATTCTGTTATGCAGTGTTCAGATAAGAGAATTGCAAAATCCAGATGATGTTTTTGACAAAATTCTTGGTCTTGTAATTCGTTTGGCGGAGCATGGGCTGATACATTGTGATTTTAATGAATTCAATATCATGGTACTACTTTTACCCTCTCTTATCATTATTACACTCGGATAAGTCAGCTTGTCCATTTTTCGTTTCTCTCTTTCTTGTATTGCCTTTGCAATGTTTGAGATTCTGTAGTTTCTACATCATGTTTATGAACCAATTATGTTTTTTCGGTGCTGCTTCTTTGAAGTATGCTCTGATGTCAGTGGTTTTGGAGGTTTCAGAGAGAAATATAGTGATTTTGGATCGTCACCTTTATCAAGATTTGCCATGTGTATGAAAGAAAACACATGCCTTCAAACTGCCATTTCTAGTTGAACATAATGGTGTTTTCAGTATTTAATTCTTCAACTGAAGTTTTTTGATTTGTCAGTATGTATCTTAGTTTCTTACCCTATATTTTATCCTTCATGCGTATCGATGTTCTGCAGATTGACGATGATGAAACTGTTACGATGATCGACTTCCCACAGATGGTATCTGTTTCGCACCGGAATGCCCAGATGTATGTAGCATATTCTAATAGCTAAAGCCTATCAGAGGACTGCTTTCTGTTCAGTATTCATGAGGTTTGTTTTTGCAGGTATTTTGATCGAGATATTGGGTGTATCTACAAGTTCTTCAACAAAAGGTATCACCTTACCGAGTGTAATATCAAAAATATCATCTTATACACTACAACTGATTTTATTATTAAGCTTTGTCTTCCTTTTGTATTAGGTTCAATCTTACAGAGAAAGGTGGACAAGATGGTTCTGAAACTGATGATGATGACAGTGGCAGGCCGTCCTTTCTGTCCATTCAAAAGTCTTCTGGTGCCTTGGACAAAGAACTAGCTGCCAGTGGCTTCACCAAAAAAGAGCAAGTTGAGATAGAAAAGGTGGGTCAGATGTTGGTACAAAACTCATATTGATGAGTTTCTCATTTTGAAGATCTATAAGATTTTACTATAAAGGCAGAAGTATGTCATTTGGTTAATGTTGATAATGTGGACGTGACCATATGGGGATCTTGTGACAATGCACTTTTTGAAGGCAATACCATTTAGATCACAAAATTATGTTAAAGTTTTAGATAAAAATGGAGTGTTCCTTCTCATGTGCAGTCGTATTAATTTTACATTAAATATCGGATAATTTGATCCTGGTGAGTGCTGACGTTGTCTTCCTTTCACGTGATTACAGTTCATTGATGAGAATGCTGAAGAACACGATTCCGGCTCAGATGATGAGGATTCAACATCAGAACAGGAAAGTGAAGGTGGTGATGCCGTGTCTGCTGAAATCAGTTCCTTGAAAATAGTAGACCAGGTATTAATCTGCATCTAAATACTTTTCTAACTTAAATGTGTCACCAAGCTTTGCCCGCTGCCAAGCTGAAGCTATCATCCAGCAGATTCAGTTTTCTCAGTTACTAGGTTTTGAAGTATGTTTTGGTGGATATTGTTCAGGACCCTGCAGGTGTGCCTGATCATGTTGTGATGGATTCAGATAAACATGAAACTTCATCTAAAGAGGTCAGTAATATATTCATTTGACTGACTAGACAAACTTATCAATGGATATTGCTTACTTCTGCTGATCTACCTTGCAGCATGCAACAAGCACAAGTCCCAGTGGCGAGAACAAATCGACAGATCCAACCGACGATGGCATCGAGGACCCTAAGGGAGCCGAATCAGGAGGCGACGACGACGATGACTCGTCTGAGGATACTGAGGATGAGGACGACGCATTGCTTACAAAGCAGCTGAACAAGCAAAGGAAAAGGGCGATGGCAGCTGCCCTCGGGCGGAGAAGGCCCCTCAACTCGAGGAACGCCTACAAGGATAAGGGCAAGGGCACCATGAACTCCAAGATCCAGAGGCAAGCCTGCCAATGGTGAATAGTTGGTTGGTCTGCTTTGTTTCTGGCTGGAGATCTCAAGACGGTTTGGTGCGGTCTTGAGTGCGCCGAGCGGACTCGCTAGTCGTATGAGTATATTTCCGTTGTCAGTTTTGGTTGTTGTACTGGTGCTTCTCCAGGGTTTTACCCGCTGAGCTGTAGTAAAAAAAAATATGTGATACTGGTATCTTGTACTATTATCAGCTAAAGTACTATACACTTCTTGCTCTTTGACAGTTTACTAAAGCAAAACCAAGCCTATATCAATCCTCTGAGGTGTAACTAGTTGCCGTTCTTGCTAGATCGTGTCTTGCTGAGACATGACACTTCATCTTGGTTCTTTTGGAGCTACCTTGGCAGCGCGCGGCGGCACTGCATCATGGCGGCGGCTCGCCGCAGCATCTCCAGCCGGGAGGAGGCGCCGTGCCTGGTGGTTCCGGCGGCGGCAGCGGCAGCAGCATCCTTGGATGACTCTGCCCTCATCCTGGCCTTCTGCGCCCACCCCACCAGCCCCTGCTGGATGTGATCGTCGAAGATCTCCTTCTTGAAGAAGGTCCCCATCTGTGTCACGATCGCGTACAGCGGCAGCGTGCTGTAGCTGCACAGCAGCTGGATGACCACCCTGCAAGCAAATGCAAACAGCAGCAGTCTTTGAGCCCGAGCCTTAGAAGAAAACATGGCTGCTTGCTTCTTCTTGGTGATGAGAGAAGAGTGAAACGACGGATTGCGACCGACCCGATGACGAGCCTCGGCACGATGAAGGGGACGTGGTCCATGATGCACGAGTTGAACCCGTAGGTGGTCTTGGATCGATCCAGTTGCAACCCAACAGAGACATCTCAGTTAGTCATTAGTAGGAGCATCAAAGAACTGTCCATGCCCTGATGCTCTTCTACTGATACACTTTTGCAGAAGATGTAGAATTGCGCGCACCAGCCAGTTCACCCAAAAAGCTCAAGCTGATGGGAAAAAGATGGGCTATGCATTTATGCGGCAACAGAAGACACTTACGAGGATCCAGAAGAAGAGCGCGATCTCGAAGGCGTTCTGGAAGAGGATGAAGTGGATGAGGTAGAGGATCACCCTGGGTTTACCGCACCAGAAGTACTCGTCGGACGGGTTCACCACCAGGTCGCCCTCGATCGCCGAGTGCTTCTCCGCGACGTCGTGCGCCAGCTGAGCTATCACGTGCTCCAGCTTCGTGCCCACGGCCAGCAGGAGCTGCAGGCAGCAGCAGCAACAGCACAAGGAGGCTTACCTACAGAAATTCACACTTTGACATGCGTGCTGGGGGGTTCAGGGACACTTACGATGAGAGGAAGGAAGGAGATCCAGAAGTAGGTGTGCCAGCCTGCAGGTCAATCAGCAAGTTGGTATATGATCCTGAGAGCTGCAATCACTGGAGATGGCAATGTGATTGCAACTTACCATTGACGTTCAGCAGCATGAATATCACCACGAATATCCACAGGTACCACCTAGGTGGAAGCAAGGTTAAGAAATGATCAGGCCACTCGGCTGCGCTGCTCAACAACTACTGGTAAATGAACCCCCAAAACATAAGAATTTTCACCTTATGCCAACCACCTTCTTGAAATCGGCCTCCAAGGCTCGCACCATGTATCTGTGGAAGCCAAATTTCAGGTTCCCCCGGCAATGCGTCTGCAGAGAAAAGGATCTCTTGTTATTAATTTTCATAAATGAAGAGGGGATAGAGTGTCAGCGTGCTGTTGAACTATATATCATCCTTACCATGATGAAACCGAGTCGCATGGTCGCGTAGTCCGATTTAGTGACCGACGCGTAAAACTGCTTAACAAAAGAATGCTGAAGGAATGTTTTGATTAGTAGGGTAGGTTTAACAAAAAAATATAGATATGTGTGTTAGTATAAAGAGGATACATGGTGTTTTGACTGAGAACCGTATGATTGATTATATGGGATGCATTTTCTTACCATCCAGCTCAACATCGTAGACTCCTGGCCAACGCCATTAAAACGTTCCCTGATGAATTCAAATTGTTGAACGTTGGTCAACTTCTTAGGTCCTGCAGTTGCACAGGATTGCATCAGCCATAACTGGTATTAAGAAGGCAGCCTGTTTTTCCTTAAATATACATACATTTCTAGGATTAAATTATTTCTGAAGTAAAGGTATTTATTAGATCAAAATGTGGAGCAGCAACCGACCGTTTCCTGCATCGTTTTTATGAATTTCAGCCTCCCAGTGTCTCCATTGGCGAATCTGCGCAACAGAACCGTGTTCAAGTTAACTTGCAGCTAAAATTAATCATTAGTGTAGTTTAAGAAAAAAGAACAGTGTTATGAAAGACTACCTTGGCTCCTCCTAAAACCATGGTCAGAACACTGAAAATCACATGGGTGATAGCCAGAACAAAAATGAAAATGTGCAACTGATGTAACGCTTCGAGTGACAGCAAAGGAACTTTTCCCTGCAAACACAGAAACTGGAGTTAGCACAAGGTTACCTAGGATCATTCCAGCATTGCACATCTCTTAAGATGTTGGAAGAACTGGGGATGATGTCATATAGCATATGGAAGTGCAAGGACTATTGGCTCTTTATCTTTGTGCTCATCCACTTTTAAAATTCAGTGAGCAAGCTAAGATCTGTAGTTAGCAGCTGGAAAACATATACTCCCTCCGATCCATATTAATTGTCGCTGGTTTTCCACATCACTTACCTTTACAAAAGCATTTAAACAACTAGTAGCTCAATTATAAACCTGCAGCATACTACATGAAGCATAGGCGCCAGTGCACTGGCATGACCTGAATTATACTGAAACTGTACGTATTATGAACTGCACAATGAAGCAAGATGTACTGTTTAAAAACCCATGGTCCATCCACCTTGTTCTTGCAATGGTCGGACCGCGGCACGCTCTTAGGAAGCAGCCGGCGACCGCCGAGATCGACGACAGAACGCTCCTCCATCCTCTTGCAGGGCAGCAGGTAGTTGGTCCAGCTAGGGGGAATGCACGTCCTCTGGATCACATCTTGGGACACCGTCATCAGCAGGGAGATGAAGCCCAGAAGCATCAGCTCTGCATCACCACACCCAAAGACGGTCTGAAGCTGGGGGCGTCTCAAGAACATTTCTTACTGCAAAATGTTGTTCATCTTCCCTCTGCTCTGAAGGAAAAGCTGAATGCTGCCGCACCTTCCTTCACCTTGAGGAGAGCCTCGAAGAGCGCCTTCTGGTGCTTCCTCTTGAGCGTCTGCATGCATGCACGCATGCACTCCAAATTAGGCGCGTCGATGCGCGAGAGATCATCGGCCGGCGAAACGCCGTTCGGAAACGCGGAGGAGGGCGACGGGGATCGGGGGTCACCTTGCCGAGGTAATGGAGGCACCGCTCGGCGGCGAGGGAGACGGTCACGATGAGGGAGCAGACCCCCGCAACGATCCACGTCGGCGTGTACTCCAGCGCGTCCACCTCCAGCTCCCCGCCCTCCATGATCCCGGTCGCCCGCCCTCCGCCGCCGCCGCCGGCAGGCGATCGGCCTCACCTTCCGGCCATCTGGCCGCGAAACGCAGAAGAGACGTCGTGGGCCGCCGCGCCGGTGGAGGTGGAGTCGTGGTTCGCGATCGGCAGTGTGGGCTTGGTCCGTTCGGACACAGGAGCGCGTTGATCGTGTTGTCCCGATCGCTGCACAGCGTGAGCCCACGCGTCCATGCTACTGTTTGGCGCCCGTGCCGTCCGCGCCGGTGTCCGGCCGCCCGGCCGTTCGCTCGTACGCACGGAGCGCCCGCGTGATTGGTGTTCGGCCGTGCGATCCGATCGATAGGGGTGTGTGATCAGGAGCAATGCTACACCCGAGTAAATAGCATAAAACTACTCTCTCTGTTCGAGAAAGCTTGTCTCAAGCTTGTCTCTTAAATGGGGGTATCTAGCTTTAACTTGATGCTAGATATATCCATTTGAGAGACAAGTTTTTTTAAACGGATGGTAGTTTATAGGCTAGGGTTTAAAAAACTAACATATTTTATTTTTTTCTTAGATAACTACCAAATGCGTGGTCGGCTGTTTCAAAAAATCCAAAACGCAGGCAACCAGCGTTTTAACCGTTTTTTGACCGCCCGAACCCACCGATCAGGCCACGTGGCCCCGTGCGCTGACGGCGCAGCAATTGACGGCCGTTAGGCCGACCGGTCCAGTCGGAACTGGGTAAATACCCCTCCGTCGGTCGGTCCGTCCCCTGCCCACTCTCCCACTCCCCTGCTCCCACTCCCCTGCTTCAGTACGAGCTCGCCACCGCTCGCCATCTTCGAGGCCGGTTGCCGTCGGCCTCCTTGCCGTCATGTCTTCGTGGAACGACGAGGAAACGAGCTTCGACGATGACTACGAGGTCGTCAGCATGGACATGGGACTTATGGTAAGTTTACTCCTTGCCACCTAGGGTTAGGGTTAAGTGCTAGTAGGCCTAGGATACAACCATGGATCTTGATTAGTTTAGGGTTATTGTTGTCTCTCTCATATGGATCTTGATTAGTGAGGGCGGGGGTTGGTTGTAGGATTGAGCTAACTTAGGGTTCATCTTTGTACAGTGTTAGGGTTCTTGCTGATTTGGAGATTTATTGATTGTTTAGGGTTAATGAACAGTGCAAATTTATTGTGCTTTTGAGTGGCGATTGGAACCCGTGTTGTTTTGATTTTTTTGGTTGCAGGAGGAACCAGACACCATTGTGGAGCCCCTTTTCTGTGATCAACTTGAGCTTTCTGAAACCCAACTGCATTTTGCACCACATGAGGCATGTTAAGTGTGTGGTTTTTGAAGGCACTTTAACAGAAAGGCGTTTCTATGGCTGCCGAGTCCAGGTTAGATGTCAATTATGTTTGTTACATATGGATGTTCAGCGTAGCACATGATGCAGCAGTTTGAGTGCAATTTGTGGATGATATGACAATGTAACTTGTTATTTCACTTATGTTATTCTTTGTTACTTTGCAAACTTAATCATGGCACTGTAATAACCCTATCATATTTCAGTTATGTTATTTATTGGTAGAAAATTCCAAGTTAACCATGACATTGTAATAACTAGCCATTCTCCACCTCTGAATGTCCTCCGCCCTCCTCGACGGTAACGCCTTGGCTCAAAGGCACGCCGCCGACGACATCTGGCTGCGGCGCCGCCATCGCACCTAGGTCAAAGAGGAGGAAGGGAGGAGGGGGGGAGTGAGAGGGAGGGTGGCCCGACCGGCACCTTTGGTTCCGACCGGACCGGTCGGCTAACGGCCGTTAACTGCTGCTCCGTCCGCGCGCTGGGCCACGTGGGCTGACCGGTGGGCCCAATAGATCAGGAAAACGGTTAAATCGCTAGTCACTGTGGTTTTGGGTTTTTTGAAACAGCCGACCACACGTTTAATAGGTTTTTGAGAAAAATTAAAATGTGATAGTTTTTTGAAGCCCTAGCCTGTAAACTAGCAATTTTATGCTATTTACTCGCTACACCCACACAAACTTACGTTTAAGTTTTATGTAATTAGCCATTTGGCAAACTGTGATTGGGTGTGAGGGTAGGAGGGCCCACCCAACTTAAAGTAGTAGGTATAGTATCATTGGTGTGATCAGATCGATGGGTTTGCCGAGCCAAGCTCATCCGGAGAAGAAAACGAGCCCACTTTCACATCCCATTGGGGTGTGTTTTTTCTATCGCCCCGAACCCAAAAACTCGAGCTGCACATCCATGCGCCAAATCCTATATGGCGCCTTAAGCGCCGGTTTTAGTATGTTTTGCAAATCGGCGCATATCCAGGAGGCGGAGAAGTTCATCCTGGTTTTGTGAAGCTTCCCAGCCCGGTTTTGCGAAGCTTCTTTAAGCTTCCGTTTTTTTCTAGTTTTCTAAACCAGTTTTTGTTCAGTTTTATCATTTTTTTTCATTTTTCTTCTTTTCATTTTCTCCTTTTTTCATCTTCTTTATTTTTTCAATTGCGTGAACTTTTAGATTAAAAACTTATACAAATTCATTAACTTATTCACAAATTGTAATTTTTTTCTCAACTTTATGATTTTTTAATTTCATGAATCCTTTTGAAATCTGTGAACCTTTTCAGTTCTGCTAACTCTTTTTTGTGAACTCTTTCAAATCTGCGAACTTTTACAGTTTTTGCTAACTTTTTTAGTGTTTTTTAAATTTATGGTTTTATTTCAAATCCGTGATTTGTTTTCAGTTTTTGCTAAATTTTTATAGTGAACTTTTTTTCAAATTTATGTTTTTTCTAAAAAAATCTTGACTTTTTTCAAATTCATGATTTTTTGGAATTAACAAACATTTTTAAAATTCATGAACTTTTTTAATTTTCTAAATATTTTCCAAATCATGAGCTTTTTTCAAATTGATGAATTTTTCTGAATTTGGGAACATTTTTTCGTTCATGAACTTTTTCACAGCACATGCTCACAAGAGAGAGAAAAAACCCTAGCAAGCATCCCTGCATAGAAATGGATCGAACGAGCACATCATGTGAGAACGAAGGAAGAACAGCTATCGAGCCAGCTATACGTGACGATCCACTAGGGGGAGCGCGTGAGCGCCAGTAGTCTTCGTGGCGTTTAAGGCGCCAACCAGGACCTCCCTCTACTATGCCAGGACTATATCTCGCTTCACGCGAGTATTCTACTACTGGAAAAAGTGCTAGCCATAACTTTTATAGATGGCGTGGCATTTTACATCCGTGTCAGCATTTTTTTTTCAAATAGTGTTGCGTAGGCCAAATCCGTATGCCAGCTTTACAAGCATAGTGCTCGCGTTGATTGTTTTGTAAACGTCACAAATCTATTGGCTCATATACACTCACCGTTTGGAAACCAATAGTGATGTTGGTTTTGTTTGCACGCCATAATTATTTTATTAGTGTTGGCGTTATTTTTCTTTGCACACCATAGTATATAATTACATTATATTTTTTTGCCATCATTTTATTTTGCCCGTGATTAGCTATGGTGTTGTCATTTTATCCAACACCAACAATGACCTAGTAAAATACCTAAGTCCACCGCCCGCTCTCATTTCACACCCCACCGGGCCCAGTCATAGCTAGACACAACTCCCGTTGGACCAAAGCCGCTGCCGCCCCGTCGCCGCCCCGTCTCCACCCCCGTCACCGCCGCCGCCCCTCGCCGGCACCAAGATTAAATCCACTCCTCCGTTCACGCGGACACGCCAAACGGCTGGAAATTGTAGTGACAATCTTCCGTTGGCGGATCTGAGCAAGTTTAGTAGAAATTTATAGAATGTGTTATGTATATTCTTCAAAGTTATCATTTTAGTTTTCTTTACACATTTATGTATAGGTTGATTGGTATATGAAAATCGAATAGCTTTGCATACAGAAGTTATTCTTATATATGATCGTATGCGTATGCATAGAAGTCAGTTTGCTATATCTTATTTATCAAAATAGATTCATAATTTTATCTATTCTACTTAATTAACAAAATCATGTCTTTCCAACACATGCACTATTCACTATAAAAGTATCTGATTTTGTTTTGATACAGCTCACACCAAGTATTTGATAATGAAACTTTACAAATCATATCTTTCCAACACATGAACTATTTTATATTGCATATTATCTTGATCATATATATATACGCGATGTGTCTGTAGGCCATGGCCAATTTTGGAGGCAACAACAAGTCGGTGTGCGATGTGGACATGACCAACAATGAATTCTTAAACACTTTTGAGTATCTCATCAAGAGCGTGCAAGGGGCAAATGCCGATCTAAAGGGGAGATTAAAGAGCTACGCAAGGATGTTGTTCGGCTCGTTCAGGAGACTAATCAGTTTAGGGACAAGAGGGATAAGCTCGTCGAGGATCGGGATAAACTGAAGGAGGATAGGAGACGCCTCAAGGGTGAGAGGATTGACCTGAAGATGGACATAGATCATTTCAGAAGAGAAGGAGAAGTAGATAGAAAGAAGCTGATGCAACTGGGCATACTCCTTGCTGAAGATTAGTTTTTTAAGTAGCTAGCTCATCTTATTAGTTGATGATGATCGAGTAACTAGAGTGCTTGAGTGAACTTTTTTGAAGTTTAATATCAACTTGTTGAGTTCATGAGCCTCTCTATGTAATGATTATCTATTAAGTAAGTACCTAGTGTTGTTGGGGATCGTTGCAGAAATTTAAAATTTTCTACGCATCACCAAGATCAATCTATGGAGAAACTAGCAACGAGAGTGAGAGGGGAGTGCATCTTCATACCCTTGAAGATCGTGACACAGAAGTGTTACAAGAACGCGGATGAGGGAGTCGTACTCGTGGCGATTCAGATCGTGGTTGATTCTGATCAAAGCACCGAACAACGGCGCCTCCGCGTTCAACACACGTGCAGCCCGATGACGTCTCCCATAACTTGATCCAGCAAGGAGAGAGGGAGAGGTTGGGGAAGACTTCGTCCAGCAGCAGCACGACAGCGTGGTGGCCTTGGAGAAGCGTGGTACTCCGGCAGAGCTTCGCCAAGCATCGCGGGAGGAGGAGGTGTTGGGGAGGGGGAGGGCTGCGCCTTGGATGTGGTGCGGCTGCCCTCCCACCTCCCCTCTATTTATAGGGGCAAGGGAGAGGGGGGCCGCCCCCCCTCCAGATGGATCTAGGGGGGGGGGGGGGCGGCCAAGGGGGGGGGCTTGCCCCCCAAGCCAGGGGGGGGGGGGCTTTAGGGTTCCCCCAAACCCTGGGCGCATGGGCCCTAGGGGCTGGTTCCCCCTCCATATTCAGCCCATAGGGCCCTCCGGGGCAGGTGGACCCTCCCGGTGGACCTCCGGAACCCTTTCGGTGGTCCCTGTACAATACCAATAAACCCCCAAACACTTCTGGCGACCGAATAAGGACTTCCCATATATAAATCTTTGTCTTCGGACCATTCTGGAACTCATTGTTACGTCCAGGATCTCATCCGGGACTCCAAACAACATTCTGTAACCACATACAAACTTTCCCTATAACCCTAGCATCATCGTACCTTAAGTGTGTAGACCCTACGTGTTCGGGAATCATGTAGACATGACCGAGACATCTCTCCAGCCAATAACCAACAGCGGGATCTAGATACCCATGTTGGCTCCCACATGTTCCACGATGATCTCATCGGATGAACCACGATGTCGAGGATTCAATCAATCCCGTATACGATTCCCTTTGTCTACCGGTATAGCACTTGCCCGAGATTCGATCGTCGGTATACCGATACCTTGTTCAATCTCGTTACGGCAAGTCTCTTTACTAGTTCCGTAACACATCATCCCGTGACCAACCCCTTAGTCACATTGAGATCATTATGATGATGTCTTACCGAGTGGGCCCAGAGATACCTCTCCGTCATACGGAGTGACAAATCCCAGTCTCGATTCGTGCCAACCCAACAGACACTTTCGGAGATACCCGTAGTGCACCTTTATAGCCACCCAGTTATGTTGTGACGTTTGGCACACCCAAAGCATTCCTAGAGTATTCGGGAGTTGCACAATCTCATGGTCTAATGAAAAGATACTTGACATTAGAAAAGCTTTAGCAGACGAACCACACGATCTTGTGCTATGCTTAAGATTGGGTCTTGTCCATCACATCATTCTCCTAATGATGTGATCCCGTTATCAATGACATCCAATGTCCATGGTCAGGAAACCGTAACCATCTATTGATCAACAAGCTAGTCAACTAGAGGATCACTAGGGACATGTTGTCGTCTATGTATTCACACATGTATTACGATTTCTGGATAACACAATTATAGCATGAACAATAGACAATTATCATGAACAAGGAAATATAATAATAATAACCCTTTTATTATTGCCTCTAGGGCATATTTCGAACAGTCTCCCACTTGCACCAGTGTCAATAATCTAGTTACATTGTGATGAATCGAACACCCATAGAGTTCTGGTGTTGATCATGTTTTGCTCGAGGAAGAGGTTTAGTCAACGGATCTGCGACATTCAGGTCCGTATGCACTTTACAAATATCTATGTCTCCATTTTGAACATTTTCACGAATGGAGTTGAAGTGACGCTTGATATGCCTGGTCTTCTTGTGAAACCTGGGCTCCTTGGCAAGGGCAATAGCTCCAGTGTTGTCACAGAAGAGAGTCATCGGGCCCGACGCATTGGGAATAACTCCTAGGTCGGTAATGAACTCCTTCATCCAGATTGCTTCATGTGCTGCCTCCGAGGCTGCCATGTACTCCGCTTCACATGTAGATCCCGCCACGACGCTTTGCTTGCAACTGCACCAGCTGACTGCCCCACCATTCAAAATATACACGTATCCGGTTTGTGACTTGGAGTCATCCAGATCTGTGTTGAAGCTAGCATTGACGTAACCCTTTACGACGAGCTTTTCGTCACCTCCATAAACAAGAAACATATCCTTAGTCCTTTTCAGGTACTTCAGGATATTCTTGACCGCTGTCCAGTGTTCCATGCCGGGATTACTTTGGTACCTTCCTACCAAACTTACGGCAAGGTTTACATCAGGTCTGGTACACAGCATGGCATATATAATAGACCCTATGGCTGAGGCATAGGGGATGACACTCATCTTCTCTCTATCTTCTGCCGTGGTCGGGCATTGAGCTGTGCTCAATCTCACACCTTGCAATACAGGCAAGAACCCCTTCTTGGACTGATCCATATTGAACTTCTTCAATATCTTGTCAAGGTACGTGCTTTGTGAAAGACCAATGAGGCGTCTCGATCTATCTCTATAGATCTTGATGCCTAATATGTAAGCAGCTTCTCCAAGATCCTTCATTGAAAAACACTTATTCAAGTAGGCCTTTATGCTTTCCAAGAATTCTATATCATTTCCCATCAATAGTATGTCATCCACATATAATATGAGAAATGCTACAGAGCTCCCACTCACTTTCTTGTAAACACAGCCTTCTCCATAAGTCTGCGTAAACCCAAACACTTTGATCATCTCATCAAATCGAATGTTCCAACTCCGAGATGCTTGCACCAGCCCATAGATTGAGCGTTGGAGCTTGCACACCTTGTCAGCATTCTTAGGATCGACAAAACCTTCTGGCTGCACCATATACAGTTCTTCCTTAAGGAAACCATTAAGGAATGCCGTTTTGACGTCCATTTGCCATATCTCATAATCATAGAATGCGGCAATTGCTAACATGATTCGGATGGACTTCAGCTTCGCTACGGGTGAGAAAGTCTCATCGTAGTCAACCCCTTGAACTTGTCGATAACCCTTAGCGACAAGCCGAGCCTTATAGATGGTCACATTACCATCCGCGTCTGTCTTCTTCTTAAAGATCCATTTGTTTTCTATGGCTCGCCGGTCATCGGGCAAGTCAGTCAAAGTCCATACTTCGTTTTCATACATGGATCCTATCTCGGATTTCAGGGCTTCAAGCCATTTGTCGGAATCCGGGCCCGCCATCGCTTCTTCATAGTTCGAAGGTTCACCATTGTCTAACAACATGATTTCCAGGACAGGGTTGCCGTACCACTCTGGTGCGGAACGTGTCCTTGTGGACCTACGAAGTTCAGTAGCAACTTGATCTGAAGTTTCATGATCATCATCATTAACTTCCTCTCTAGTCGGTGCAGGCACCATAAAAAGATTTTCTTGAGCTGTGCTACTCTCCGGTTCAAGAGGCAACACTTCATCAAGTTCTACTTTCCTCCCACTTACTTCTTTCGAGAGAAACTCTTTCTCTAGAAAGGATCCATTCTTGGCAACAAAGATCTTGCCTTCGGATCTGAGGTAGAAGGTATACCCAATAGTTTCCTTAGGGTATCCCATGAAGATGCATTTTCACGATTTGGGTTCGAGCTTTTCAGGTTGAAGTTTCTTGACATAAGCATCGCATCCCCAAACTTTCAGAAACGACAGCTTAGGTTTCTTCCCAAACCATAATTCATACGGCGTCGTCTCAATGGATTTCAGCGGAGCCCTATTTAAAGTGAATGCGGCAGTCTCTAAAGCATATCCCCAAAATGACAGCGGTAGGTCAGTAAGAGACATCATAGATCGCACCATGTCCAACAGAGTGCGATTACAACATTCGGACACACCATTACGCCGAGGTGTTCCAGGCGGCGTGAGTTGTGAAACAATTCCACATTTCCTTAAGTGCGTGCCAAATTCGTGACTCAAATATTCTCCCCCCACGATCTGATCACAAGAACTTTATTTTCCTGTCACGTTGATTCTCTACCTCATTCTGAAATTCCTTGAACTTTTCAAAGGTCTCAGACTTGTGTTTCATTAATTAGACATATCCATATCTACTCAAGTCATCTGTGAGGGTGAGAACATAACGATAGCCACCGCGAGCCTCAACGCTCGTTGGACCGCACACATCAGTATGTATGATTTCCAATAAGTTGGTTGCTCGCTCCATTGTTCCTGAGAACGGAGTCTTGGTCATTTTTCCCATGAGGCATGGTTCGCACGTGTCAAATGATTCATAATCAAGAGACTCCAAAAGTCCATCTGCATGGAGTTTCTTCATGCGTTTGACACCAATGTGACGAAGGCGGCAGTGCCACAAGTGTGTGGGACTATCATTATCAACCTTACACTTCTTGGTATTCACACTATGAACATGTGTAACATCACATTCGAGATTAAACAAGAATACACCATTAACCAGCGGGGCATGACCATAAAACATATCTCTCATATAAATGGAACAACCATTATTCTCGGATTTAAATGAGTAGCCATCTCGCATTAAACGAGATCCAAATACAATGTTCATGCTCAAAGATGGTACTAAATAACAATTATTGAGGTTTAAAACTAACCCCGTAGGTAAATGTAGAGGCAGCGTGCCGACGGCGATCACATCGACCTTGGAACCATTCCCGACGCGCATCGTCACCTCGTCCTTCGCCAGTCTCCACTTATTCTGCAGCTCCTGTTTTGAGTTACAAATATGAGCAACTGCACCGGTATCAAATACCCAGGAGCTACTACGAGCACTGGTTAGGTACACATCAATAACATGTATATCACATATACCTTTGGCATTGCCGGCCTTCTTATCCGCTAAGTACATGGGGCAGTTCCCCTTCCAGTGACCGTTTCCCTTGCAATAAAAGCACTCAGTCTCAGGCTTGGGTCCATTCTTTGGCTTCTTCCCGGCAGCTTGCTTACCAGGCGCGGCAACTCCCTTGCCGTCCTTCTTGAAGTTCTTTTTACCCTTGCCTTTCTTGAACTTAGTGGTTTTATTCACCATCAACACTTGATGTTCCTTTTTGATATCCACCTCCGCTGATTTCAACATTGAATATACCTCAGGAATGGTCTTTTCCATCCCCTGCATATTGAAGTTCATCACAAAGCTCTTGTAGGTAGGTGGAAGCGACTGAAGGATTCTGTCAACGACCGCGTCATCCGGGAGATTGACTCCCAGCTGAGACAAGCGGTTGTGCAACCCAGACATTTTGAGTATGTGCTCGCTAACAGAACTGTTCTCCTCCATCTTACAACTGTAGAACTTGTCGGAGACTTCATATCTCTCGACTCGGGCATGAGCTTGGAAAACCATTTTCAGCTCTTGGAACATCTCATATGCTCCGTGTTTCTCAAAACGCTTTTGGGGCCCCGGTTCTAAGCTGTAAAGCATGCCGCACTGAACCAGGGAGTAATCATCACTACGCGACTGCCAGGCGTTCGTAACGTCTTGAGTTGCTAGGAAAACAGGTGCGTCACCTAGCAGTGCTTCAAGGACATATGCTTTCTTGGCAGCTATGAGGATAATCCTCAGGTTATGGACCCAGTCCGTGTAGTTGCTGCCATCGTCTTTCAGCTTGGTTTTCTCTAGGAACGCGTTGAAGTTGAGGGCAACATTAGCATGGGCCATTTGATCTACGAGACATATTGCAAAGTTTTAGACTATGTTCATGATAATTAAGTTCACCTAATCAAATTATTTAATGAACTCCCACTCAGATTGACATCCCTCTAGTCATCTAAGTGATATATGATCCGAGTCAACTAGGCCGTGTCCGATCATCACATGAGACAGACTAGTCATCATCGGTGAACATCTTCATGTTGATCGTATCTTCTATACGACTCATGTTCGACCTTTCGGTCTTTCGTGTTTTGAGGCCATGTCTGTACATTCTAGGCTCATCAAGTCAACCTAAGTGTACTACGTGTGTAAACCTGGCTTACACCCGTTGTATGCAAACGTTAGAACCTATCACACCCGATCATCACGTGGTGCTTCGGAACAATGGACCTTAGCAACGGTGCACAGTTAGGGGGAACACTTTCTTGAAATTATTGCGAGGGATCATCTTATTTATGCTACCGTCGTTCTAAGCAAATAAGATGTAAAACATGATAAACATCACATGCAATCAAATAGTGACATGATATGGCCAATATCATTTTGCTCCTTTTTGATCTCCATCTTCGGGGCGCCATGATCATCATCGTCACCGGCATGACACCATGACCTCCATCATCATGATCTCCATCATCGTGTCTTCATGAAGTTGTCTCGCCAACTATTACTTCTACTACTATGGCTAACGGTTAGCGATAAAGTAAAGTAATTACATGACGTTTATGTTGACACGCAGGTCATAAATAAATTAAGACAACTCCTATGGCTCCTGCCGGTTGTCATACTCATCGACATGCAAGTCGTGATTCCTATTACAAGAACATGATCAATCTCATACATCACATATATCATTCATCACATCCTTTTGGCCATATCACATCACAAGGCATATGCTGCAAAAACAAGTTAGACGTCCTCTAATTGTTGTTGCAAGTTTTTACGTGGCTGCTATAGGTTTCTAACAAGAACGTTTCTTACCTATGCCAAAACCACAACGTGATATGCCAATTTCTATTTACCCTTCATAAGGACCCTTTTCATTGAATCCGATCCGACTAAAGTGGGAGAGACAGACACCCGCTAGCCACCTTATGCAACTAGTGCATGTCAGTCGGTGGAACCAGTCTCACGTAAGAGTACGTGTAAGGTCGGTCTGGGCCGCTTCATCCCACGATGCCGCCGAATCAAGATAAGACTAGTAACGGCAAGCAAATTGACAAAATCGACGCCCACAACAACTTGTGTTCTACTTGTGCATAGAAATTACGCATAAACCTGGCTCTGATACCACTATTAGGGAACGTAGCAGAAATTCAAAATTTTCTACGCATCACCAAGATCAATCTATGGAGTAATCTAGCAACGAGGGGAAGGAGAGTGCATCTACATACCCTTGTAGATCGCTAAGCGGAAGCGTTCAAGTGAACGGGGTTGATGGAGTCGTACTCGTCGTGATCCAAATCACCGATGATCCTAGTGCCGAACGGACGACACCTCCGTGTTCAACACACGTACAGCCCGGTGACGTCTCCTACGCCTTGATCCAGCAAGGGGAGAAGGAGAGGTTCGGGAAGACTCCATCCAGCAGCAGCACAACGGTGTGGTGGTGGTGGAGGAGCGTGGTACTCCAGCAGGGCTTCGCCAAGCACCGCAAGAGACGGGGAGGGAGAGGGGTAGGGCTGCGCCAAGGAGATTGAATCGTGTCTATGGCAGCCCAAAACCTCAAGTATATATAGGGGAAGGGGAGGGGCTGCGCCCCCACCTAGGTTTCAACCCCTAGGGGTGGCGGCCAGCCCTAGATCCCATCTAGGGGGGCGGCCAAGGGGGGGAGAGAGGGGGGCGCACCACTAGGTGGGCCTTAGGCCCATCTGAGCCTTGGGTTTGCCCCCTTCCACTCTCCCTTGCGCCTTGGGCCTTGGTGGGGGGCGCACCAGCCCACCTGGGGCTGGTCCCCTCCCACACTTGGCCCATGCAGCCCTCCGGGGCTGGTGGCCCCACTTGGTGGACCACCGGGACCCTCCCGATGGTCCCGGTACATTACCGATAAACCTGAAACTTTTCCGGCAACCAAAACAGGACTTCCCATATATAAATCTTTACCTCCGGACCATTCCGGAACTCCTCGTGACGTCTGGGATCTCATCCGGGACTCCGAACAACATTCGGTAACCGCGTGCATACTTTCCCTATAACCCTAGCGTCATCGAACCTTAAGTGTGTAGACCCTACGGGTTCGGGAACCATGCAGACATGACCGAGACACCTCTCCGGCCAATAACCAACGGCGGGATCTGGATACCCATGTTGGCTCCCACATGTTCCACGATGATTTCATCGGATGAACCACGATGTCGAGGATTCAATCAATCCCGTATACAATTCCCTTTGTCCAGCGGTATTGTACTTGCCCGAGATTCGATCGTCGGTATCCCGATACCTTGTTCAATCTTGTTACCGGCAAGTCTCTTTACTCGTCCGTAACACATCATCCCGTGATCAACTCCTTGGTCACATTGTGCACATTATGATGATGTCCTACCGAGTGGGCCCAGGGATACCTCTTCGTTACACGGAGTGACAAATCCCAGTCTCGATTCGTGCCAACCCAACAGACACTTTCGGAGATACCTGTAGTGTACCTTTATAACCATCCAGTTACATTGTGACGTTTGGCACACCCAAAGCACTCCTACGGTATCCGGGAGTTGCACAATCTCATGGTCTAAGGAAATGACACTTGACATTAGAAAAGCTTTAGCATACGAACTACACGATCTTTGTGCTAGGCTTAGGATTGGGTCTTGTCCATCACATCATTCTCCTAATGATGTGATCCCGTTATCAACGACATCCAATGTTCATGGTCAGGAAACTGTAACCATCTATTGATCAACGAGCTAGTCAACTAGAGGCTTACTAGGGACATGTTGTTGTCTATGTATCCACACATGTATCTGAGTTTCCTATCAATACAATTCTAGCATGGATAATAAACGATTATCATGAACAAGGAAATACAATAATAATCAATTTATTATTGCCTCTAGGGCATATTTCCAACAAGGGGCTCGTTCGGTTTGAAGGAAATCAAAACGTAGGAATTAGGAGTAGTATAGGATTTGATAGGATGACACTTCCATCCTAAGGAATTGGCTTGCCTTGTTTCTACGCGTAAAATGAGTTTTGAGTGGATGTGTAGTTTCCTCCAAAAACATAGGAAATGAGTAGTATTCCTACGAAATTCCTGTACGCATTTCCTACAAACTGAATGCATATAGAGGAAATTTTCCTCCGGAATTCTTGTTCCTATGTTTTTCCTACGAAAATCCTCCAAACCGAATGAGGCCTAGGTCTTGTTCCTGTTGCCCGAAATCACTAATTAAGGAGTACTCGTTGCAAAGATCATTCCAATTCCCCTAATTGCGACAAGTGACGCACATGCAGCGCGCCACATGTCGCAATCTAGGAGTTTTCCCTTTTTTCGTAGATCTGTTTATTTAAAACGTTTTATCTCTCAAACCGTGCGTCCAAATCTCGAACCTCTTTCACCCTTGGATTCCTCGCGTCAAGATCTTCAAAACTAGATCCCATGTTGATAGGTTTTGACGAACTTTTTTTTCACGAAAAAAACCGGAAGTAAAAAAACGAACCGGGAGCACGGGTTTTTTTCCCTTTCGAAAGAGGCATGCCTGTGCCTCTCACGAAATCACAACTGTGTCTCTCGCGGAAGCAAAACTGTGACTCTCGCAGAAGAAAAACAAAGAAAAAGCGTTTTTTCTGTTTCCGAGGAGGCACGACCGTAACTCTCGTCAAAGCACAACCGTGACTTTTGCGGAAGCAAACCCGTGACTCTCGCGAAAGGAAAAAAAACAGAAAACACGTTTTTCCCTTTCCGAGAGGCACGACCGTGACTATCACGAAAACACAACCATACTTCTCGCGGAAGCAAAATCGTGACTCTCGCGAAAGAAAAAAAACAGAAAACGCGTTTTTTTCATTTCCGAGAGGCACGGGCGTGACTCGCGAAAGCACACCCGTGCGTCTCGCGGAAGCAAAACCATGACTCTCGCGAAAGAAAAAATAACAGAAAACACGTTTTTTTTGTTTTCGAGAGGCACGGCCGTGACTCTCGCGAAAGTAAAACCGTGACTGTCGCGGAAGCATAACCATGACTCTCATGAAAGAAAAAAAAAGATAACACGTTTTTTTGTGCAAAATAATTTTTTTATTGAAAAGCTAAGGAAGACCGGTGGAAAACCAAAATGTCGAAAAAACCCAGAAAAAACCCTTTTAAAAAGCCAAAAACACGTGCGGAAAAATAAAAAAATCAGAGAAAACGCCCAGAGCGTGACACGTGACGAATGACTGAGAGCGCGACAAGTGATGCTGATCGTTGGGAGGCTCCCGAAGGAGCGCTCGTTAACTAGTTGCTCTCCCTGTTACCTCTCTGAAAATATCAAGAGAGGCCGCAAATGGGCCACGCACACACAGTTGGGCCACGAAGCACAACCGATCCAGCAGGCAGCGACCAAAGTCGTCGTTGACGCACACGCACGGCACGAACGCCCAGCGCCCAGCCCAGACCGATATGCCACTCACCCGTTTTTTTGTTGTTTTTTTTTTTTGCGGGAAAGGAACGCCACTCGCCCACTTTGCTCACAAAAAGAAACAAACAAAAAACACACGCACTTTGCTCACAAAAGAAAAAGAAAAAAACACACGCACGCAGACACAACAACACTGGTTAGCGCGGTGGCGGCTGACCACGACGAGATAGACGATGGTCGACAGCGGCCAGTGAGGGTCGAGCAAGTGTGGCGGCTGGGAACTGCCACTCAGGATGTAGACTGCAGTGCTGCGCCGAGGCGCAGCTAGCGGCGAAAGCGAGCAATGGCGCAATGGCGCGGAGTCCGATGAGGGGCGGCATCGACCGTTGTTGATGTGTTTTAGGTTGTTTCTCTATTAAAATATGTTGACATTTTCACTGTATTTGGTCATTCGTTTTTAGTGTGCATTGTTATCATGTATTGACTCTTTTGGTTTTTCACAAAAATAATCTTTGTCTAAGACTTCGCCCCACCTTAAAAAAAATTCGTCCTCCGCCACTGCCCTGAAGATAATAAAAATGAGTAGCAATCACATACGGATCCATTAGCAAAGCTTCTGTAAACAAAATCCAAGTCTAATCCTAATAGGTGATGGCTATTTATTAAAAAGTCAATGGCGAATTGGCAATGAGTACGTTCCAGGCCTTGTATGCTTGAGGAGAAGCACTTGGTGCTGCCCAAAATCCTATGGTCCATGTTGTTGATCTTGATCCAGGCCTTGTACACTTGGGAAGCATGGCACTGTGCGCGTCACACGGTTTTCGGTGGAAGACGTGCATGTTTTTCTTCTGGAGTCCGCCAATTGTTGCATATACTTCTCATCTTCATACACGGCTTATAAAAATATTGTATAATTTTGCATATAATAAAGAAAAGTGTTGTACTTTCTTCTCAATAAAAAAATAATATAAATTATTATTATTACTTGAAATCACCTGGAAATATATATTCTCGTAATATTTCGGGTCGTATATGAATAGTCATGTCCATATCAATCCTTGGTCAATAAAGCTTAGCAAGTTGGTCCTAGACTTGGCATTGGTGCTTGCATTTTTATTTATTCATTTCAGACTTTTTGACGATGTTTGTTCATTGGAAGAAAACGGCTCTCGACTACGAAGGCGCGTGTGAATATGTGATGCCTTCTCGAGATTTTGTGTCGACTCAATATCTCAGAGGTGCTCATAGAGCGATTGTGCGTGCATGTGTTCATAGGGATGAGTGCGTGTGTGTGCGTGTCTGTGCTGGTACTGTGTTAGAAAAAAACTTAGCAAGTTACTCTAAAAAAACTAACTGCATCTTCTCCGAAAATACAAAGGTGAAAATAGTTACACGCATACCCATATAAATAGTAAATCTAAAAAATACCAAAAAAGTAGAAAATCTTGAAATTTTGGTGTATCAAACCTAGTCGACTATTCTACTTACGAGTGAAGTTTCGTGAAGTATTGAATCTCATGGTATTCTTAGTGAAGAAAATATAATTGGGACCATACTATTCATCAGCATTGTTTTTTTATATAGCTATAATTTTGTCATTTTTTACCCAGAATACCACGGATGTGATTTCTTCATGAAACCTCATACTATACGTGTTAACTATCTATATTACAAAAAAACAGATTTTCTTGAATTTTTTCTAGTATTTTGTTAATTTACTGTTTATAAGGCATGCAAGTGGAACTGTGTTCCCAAAATCCGCGTCCCATCTTCTCAACGAAAAGAAATACAGGTGCCTAGGAGCAACAACAACGAAAACTGCAGGTTTCACTGCAATGTTCTTTGCTGGCAGGTTTCTCAAAAGTCGAAGAGAAATACAGCAACGTGGTCCAATGGTCTCTTCGGCCCTCACCCTCACTGTTTTTATAGGGCAATTCGAATCTTGCACCGCCAGGTTCAGTGCTCGAACAGTAGTTGCATCGGCCCTGGTTCTGAACAGTATAAGAGGATGGATCGATGCATATGATACGCATGCACGGTAGACGGTCGCGGGCAGCGCAATGCGACCGCATGGCAGTGGCCCGTAGTCCCGTACGGAGAAGACATGGGTTTCAATCAATCGGCAATAGTGGACCAGAAGACATGGGTTTCAATCGGCAACAGTGCCGGCTGTGTTGTGGTGACTCCGTCCATACACTATCGGTCTGCTGCGCCTCCCATGGCTCACCGGTACGTCTACAACTACGAGTAGTCAAAGTAGCACTAGTAACAACAGTTCGTTGCGCACAGGGCAGGGATGGCATGCTCTGCATGGGTGTGCATGCATTATTGCACACCATCGTGTATCCACGCGCACGTCGGCGGCGAAAGAGACACCGCGTCCGTACGACCGCCGGGGTTAAACAAGCGTTCAAAGGCGAAGGGAGTATTCCTTTCCGAGTTCCCAAACGTACAAACCAACTTGTCTCCATGCCGGTGGCGTGCTGCAGCGTGTTGTCTATCGCTCCGGAATATTTATCTCCGCATGCATGCTAGTGCCACTGCAAGCCGGCAATGGCAGAAGGGCCTCAAACAACACGAAGGTAGTAGTGGTATCGGGCACAACAGTCGCATGCACGACGACGATGCATGCATGCATCCAACACGGAAATGTACTGGTTGCACGCACAGTGACGCGTTTTGTCCACCATACTGCTAGCTTGCTGCATTGTACGGCCGGGTTGCACGGTAGTGGTATTGAAATAAGTACGTATTCGGTCAGGTACTGTACCAGGTAGAGTATAGCATAGAGCCAGCTTCATGGTACTACCAGGTACTGTACGTGCTGACATGGAGGCAGGGCTGTAGTACCTTGCGCTCGCCTGTGTGCGCGCGCGCGCTGCGGTAAATGGCACGACGGACTGGCGAAACGGGACCGCGATCCCACCACCTCGCCTGGGACGCACGGGACTCGCTGGGGAAACCGTCCCGACTGCGTGCGTGCGTCGCGCCGGTCGACACCGATGCGCAAGGCATGCATGCGTGGATGAACAGAGCGTCTGCGTACGTGGGGTGAGTTCCTGTTCCTTGCGAGGACCGTCAATCCTGTATTCTCTGGCGGCCTGGCCACGCCTCATGTGCTAGCTAGGCTAGCTGCTGCGGAGTGGAGGGGAGGGGAGTACAAACAAATTAAACCTAGCTAGCTCCTATTGTAATCTTCACCTTCATGTACTATTCTCTGGCATCCTGCACGTGACTGGCGAGATGGAAAAAAGATGATGAATGTGTGTTATAACTTGAAAAACGTCTTATATTACGGACCGGGGTAATAGTTGTTGCACTTTATTTCTGGTACAAGATTAGTTAATCTCTTTTATTTGTTAGAAGGATATGTCTCTTCTTCTTTTTAAACACAATACAAATGCAGGCGCTCATATATACGCGCATACACTCATCCCTATAACAAACACGCAAATCCTATCTCCTACAAGCACCTTCCAGAGACTGAGCCGACATGTCATCTTGAGATTAACAAAGTCACCACAAGCACGGGTCGTCGGCAATCCTGAAATAAATAGAGGAATAAGCGAGCACCAGGATTTAAACCCTGGTGGGCTGGGATTACCACTGTCCTGCTAACTATCCAACTCCAGGTTGGTTCACATGTCTATGCATATTTAACATGAAGTCATTGCCTCTAACGAGGCAAGACGTTTCACTCATTTTCTATATGGTAATCAGAGTCCCTTCTCTTGCACACACCTAGGATAGAACTTCAATCCTTTGCCATGGCGTCTTCCTCTGGTTCATCTTCCTCCTACGGCCTATCCTCTCAAGTCTCTGGAAAACTCACTCACAGCAATTTTGTCCTATGGCGTGCCCAGGTGCAATCGATAAATTTGAGCTGCGCACATGCATGTATGGGTACCTAGACAAAACCATCTTCGAGCCAGGCAAAACCACCACCATCAAGAACTCTGAAGAGAAAGATCAGACCCGACATACACGGTTTGGCATAGAGAAGACCAACAGGTTCGTGCATACCTCTGTAAAATCTGTTCAGAGAAGACCAACAGGTTGCCTCCCATGAGCAATCTCACGCCCTATGGGCTCTAATTGTTAGCATGTTTCTTCCCAGTCTAGATCCCAAAATGTTGTCAGAACAAGATCGGACGGTCGTCTTGGTCCAAGCGTAGGAACTCTTCGAGGCTAAGGCACCGCAGCGCGTGAAAAACTTCAACCTAAGGTGTGGCGCGAAAATAACAAAGTATCTAATGAAGGCCAAGGGAACCTAGAAGGAACTCCTCGGATGCTCGACGTGTGAACTCTTCGGACACACTTCGGCGATCCAAAAGGGCAAAGATGGGTATATTTGTTAAACCAGTTTTCAAGACTGACGACTGAAGATGAAGAACAATTTGGAAGATCCGAAGAGCAACCCTGGCTTGAAGACCTGTTCAGGGGCTACTGATGGTGTTTCGTACTAGGGATCACTCACCATGTAGTCTCCCGGCCAGGTGGGCCAGGCCGAGGACCACCCATGGCGGTTCACCTGTAGGCCATCTCTAGCAGGCCCATGGCGTGTAGAAAGAATATTCCCGAAGCTTGGCGCATACTCCAAGACTTAGAGGTCATCTATGATACGATTACCATATACCTAGTCGACTTAGCTATAATCTAGGCCCCATGGTATCTACATAAACCAAAGGGTAGTGCTCGTAGTAGACACAGAACAATCTCGTGGTAGATCAACTTGTACTCTGTACTTCATCCCAAATCGATACAAACACAAAAACCTGGCATAAGGTATTATCTCTTCAAGAGAGCCCGAACCTGGGTAAATCCCCGAGTCCTTGTTACCAATGCATCTAGGCTACTAGCTCAGGATCCCCTACCCAAGATTCATCGGGATCGACTCTGTCACCCATCTCAGCTCATTGGACAACAGCCAAGCGTATTTTGAAGTATATAAAGAAATGAGTGACTTCTGGACCTCCTTCACTCTTGTTAGTGCCTTCTCCGATGCAGATTGGGCTGACCGCTTTAATGAAAGAAGGTCAATAGGTGGATTTGGAATTTTTAATGGACCAAATTAAATTTTATAGTGTGCAAAAAACAAGCTACGGTGTCCATGTCAAGTACAGATGCAAAATACAAAGTGTTAGGAAATGCAACAACCGGAATCATTTGGGTCTAATCTATATTAAAGGAACTTGAAGTTCCACAAGCTCATGGCTTTGGTTAATATTGGTGTTACTTATCTGTTTGTCAATCCAGTATTTCATGCCAGAACAAAGCATATTGAGATAGATTTTTATTTTGCGAGAGAACTTGTTGTCAATAAATAGTTAGAGATCAGGTTCCTTCCCGTGATTAGCTTGCAAATGGCTTTACAAAAGCATTGACAACCGAAGGTATAGAAGAGTTCAGACGTAATCTTAACTTGCGTAGTTATGATTAAGGGCGGGTGTTAAGCATAAGGCTCTATCACGTCTAGATTCAAGGAGTTATCTTGTGTAGCACTTTAATTCAGTTAGAAGGTTCTGCGTGTTGTAATTAATCTTCTTTTATCTCTTCCTTGTTTTTCTCTCTCCTTATAACCCACGCATGTAAGCATCTCCAGGGATATGCCCCTGCATATTTAACACAAAGCCATCGCCTCTAGCGAGGCACGACATTCCAACTATTTCTACACTAGTTTCGGGTGCCTCAAGCCTTCTTCAAACGTCCGGCCGGACAGTCCGGTCAGTGACCGGTCAAAAAAATGCTACCCAGACGAGCACCTCAAACCGGCCTGAAACGCCCAGGCTGACTAACACCCTTCATATGCACCTCAAATCTAGGGCAGATATGGGTGGCCCGGGCGCGACCGAGCGTGTCCGCCACGTCAGAGTCAGCCCACGTTGGCCCACCCGACCCCACATATATTCGTCCCCATCCTCTTTCCGGACCAAACCTAGCCACACCACTCCCCGCTAGTCCACTCCGCCCCCAAGCTCCCATCCGGCAATCTTTAACCTTCTCTGGCATGGCGGGAAGCAGGTTTGACTCCGACCAGTCCGGATCCGTCTACTGGGGTGTTATTCCGCGCGGAATGGAGGAGGCTATGGCCGTCCGCATTACCCTCCGTCGCTCCCGGGAGGACTGCGCCCGGCCGACCCGGGGGGAGGGGGGATGTGTCAGGCACGAATCCATTGTGTCAGCGCAACAGACACTTGGATCCTCCGGGGCTGGATCATCGCGGTCTAGTAGCCTCCCCATCTTCGGTCCACCGGAGTATGAGTCCTACACGGCCTGGCGTGGCAAGGAGAGGATAAGGTTGGCCGAGGCACACCTCGCCGCCGACATGGCGGCGGCGGAGTCAACGGATGCGGTGGCGCGCGCTACTATGGAGGAGGAAGTCATTTGTGCCCGCATCCTGAAGTAGCGGCAACGAGGTAACACGCGTGCCCCTCGCCCGGGAGCAAAATTCGGCGGTCTGTGCCATGGCCGGACTCCCCCCCCCCCCCCCCCCCCTCTCAAAAAGGAGCAACGGGTAGCTCAGCTCAGGCGACGAGCAGATCCGGCTGAATCCATTTTGCGTTTTTGAGCGCTACTTCCGTGAGAAGAACGGCAGGAGTGTCGGGAAGGGCAAGGAAAGTGATGGATGATTTTCTGCATAGCCAGTATGTAGATGTAACATGTCAAATTTTGAGAGTCCGATGGCATGTCTTGAGGTAATAGTCGAAAGAAGTTGTTGCAACGTTTCCGTTTATGTTGCATGTTTTTGTATTTGAGGTTTGCTAATTAAGATGTCTGGTTATGCAAAGCAAATTTTTAGATGTGACCGGTCAATGCCTGTGGACGGGCGCATTCGCTGGCGTTTAGGGGTCTAAATTAGCAACTTGCGGCTTGATATGCTCTTACTCCTGGTAGTGAGCGAGAGTACATGTATGTGTGTATAAGTACCTATCATGCATGAGACACGGCAGATACTTTTTTTTAGACACGGCGATTTGAGTATCAATCAAACATCAAATCAGCCCTGTTTCGCTTGCCATTTGCTGGAGGCACCAAGTCATCAAATCAGCACACACATTACGAGCCTCACTCCCACGGAATTCTAAGAGGAAATGGAGGCTCCAAATACGGAACTAAACGTAGACATTGCTAGCTACCACCACTTGAAACAATCGAACACAAATTCGAAGAGAAGAATGAAGGAACCATTTACAGTGTGCAGCAGGACCAATTGGCCTCAGGACCGACCAGCACTGCCACTGCCACTGCCACTGCACTCCCCTGGCTCCGTTCCTTCAGGCGGCTGCTCCTGCAGCTCCGCCGTGCCGTCGCCCTCCTCCTGCTTCGCCAGGTCGCCGGCGGGGGCGGAGGAGTGCATGCCGGCGCCCACGCACGGCCCGCACTTCCGCTCCACCCAGGCCTCCAGGTCGTGGCCGCCGGCCCGGCCGAGCGCGCGGCGCCCGAAGCAGAACCGCCCCACGGCCACGGCCACCGCCGCGAGCACGGCGAGGACGGCCAGCATGGCGATCACCGGACCGTACGAGCCGCTCGTTGCCGCCGCCCTCTCGGCCGCGCCGTACGACATCATCTGCGGGGGCGGGAATGCCGGCGGCGGGGGCACAAGAGCCGACATTGCCGGCCGGAGCGCCCAGGCCTTCAAGAGCGAGCCCTTCAGGCTGAGAGTGAGTGAAAGCGAGAGGTTGGTGAGTGAGGGGGAGGAGCTTTGCCCGGCCGGAGAAGGCAACCAAAACGAGCTCACTTGACTCCACTCGCTGCCTGGAGGTAGTAGGAGTAACATTTAAGCGCGTAGCTCTAGCTCCAGCTGCTGCCTTGCATGTCTCCAGTTTTGGCTCCACGGCGACCGCTTTTGGTTGCGACGCACGGCCGTCTCTCACGATTCGTACCGTTAAGCGGCAGCGTTCACCAGCGGCGTTTTACACTGTCCTGGCCTGGCCTATGGTCATGGCTATAGCTGGAGTAACTTCAGGGTCGCTTTCCGCAGACCGCAGTTGGTGGACGGGCATCAATGGCCTCACGTAGGTACCAGAGCATTCTCTCTTCTTCATATTTTTCTTTTTGCGAAATGCATGTCCTGCCAGCAAGGAGCACCGGAGTGTTGATCAGCCGCTAGGTGAGGTGAGATGAGATACACCTCGGGATACGCGAGATCCTCGACAGCGACGCCTGTCATGGTGCCTTGACCACGTACCGTGCAATGGCAGTGCCTGTCGACTGTCTAACCTAGGTGCCCCTCCTCTTCTTCTATTAGAGCTAGCATGTATAATACTAGAACTAGATTGGGATCACGCCAAGGCGCGAGGGTGCCGGTCCCAACATTTTAATGAAAAGTAGTGTTAAGTTAGTAGGAATCTCCATTTAGCGTATGAAACATGATAACAAACTAAAGTGAACAAAAAAACATTCTTTTGTGATAAAAAAGATAATGGAGTTCAATGTTGGCATGAAATTATAAGGCAACATCGAGTTCAGCATGTTCATAAGACCACAAAAGATAACCACTATCATTAAGTTCGATACCAAAAGCATTAATATAGGATAGGAAGGAATGGAGAACTTGTACTTGTGGATTAGTAGGTGATATGAGCACGCCGCAAGATAGTACATTGAAATTTTACATTCGGTGTTAGTATAATAGCTCAAAGCTTGAAGCATCAAGTTCGGCAAAAAGGAATAGATCAAAAGCAACGCGGTTTGATAAATCAGAATTAGAGCAAGTCATTTATATAGAAAGCAGCACACTCCACATGTCATTCATAATAATTAGAAAGTCATTTGTACATATAGAGATTGAAGGCTGATGGGTAGTGCATTAGAGGGTAGCTGTACAGTACAGAATACATATCCCATTACTCTGGACAGAAGTGTAGTAAAGCATAATCACACTGATTGTGTTCTGTGAGTACATCCTTCGACGGTAAATGGCTCTACGAATTCCAAGATAATCCAACATGATATAAAGAATGATTCATAGCCGAGATTCTCACAATAGTATGGTCAACCTGAGTCGTCGGAAATGGTTTAGAGATAACATAAGTGGTTGAAATACATAAACAGTAAAAGAAAGTACATGTGCAAGACAATAGACCAATTCCAATTGGATTTCTTGCAGAAACAAAGATACATGATACAAAGCCTACAAAGCAAGTTGATAATTTTCAGCAAACCTTGATAGTTGGACGAACCCAATAAGAACTAAAAACTTTGGCACCATATTCTGCTAGGTTTCTTCAATTCTTTTCAACATGAGAATGCAAGAAACTCATTTCCTTGCGAAACCTCAGACATTAATGGATACCCCATGGAGTCAATCTAGAGATATGGCATGTATCACCATCAAGCTAGCGTACACAGTTCATCTATAAAATCTACTCCTATAAACTAAATCAAGCTAGCACACAAGGTTCATATCCAAATAGGATTACATCTCTTGGGGTCTGGTTACCCAAATACAACCAGAGATCCTCACAAGAGAGGTGGGGGGCATAGAAGAGCAAAAGGATCTTACTTGCAAGAAGAAGCCAGACTCCAGGGTCGCGCAAGTGCTAGACATACCATCACAAGCACCATTACGGCTCTTGATTCAGATCCCCTCCTTCGCCGTATGATGCCACTTGAAAATAGACCATTTTACTGGGTGGGAAAAAGCATGGCTCATAGGCATTGTGGAGGCTCCATCCTTCACACAAAAGTGTAGAAAAGGAAACTCATCTCCAAACAAAATAACTTGAAATAATTCTTTCTTCGGAACTGCTTAATTTAAATGCATACAGTTCTTTATTTGTTTAGGATGTATGCAAGAATTTCTAGTAAGTTCTACATGGAAAGAACTGAACACAACTCGACAACAAGACAATCTCATGTTTAAGTTTAAGTTGAAACTGTATGCTCAATATTTATGAAATTGGACGCTCAATATGTGTCTAACCATATCTATCACAGGCCTTTGTCACAGAAATAGGGTAAGTACTCGAGTAGCAATACCACATCACCATGGGTAAGCAGTCCTATTTATTTTCATAATAAATACACCATCACCAAGGAACATACTTAGTTTTGAAGCAATGTTATATCCTATTATAATGTTTGGCAACTGATCATAAACAGTAGGGAGCAAAGCAAGTGTGCACGAGTCCTTTTTAGTATACATAACATCATCGTAGCATTAGAAGCAAGAAAAAAAATCACCTGCCGCATGAGCTCTGATTTTCACATGCTTAAAACATTTTACAATTCGTATATAAACCCAAAACAATATGATACTTTTCTAAAACTCTCTGCAATTCATGTATAAACCAAAATCAATATAGTGATGCATTCCGAAAACCCTTTGCAATTGATGTGTAAACCTCGAAGGAGTATTGTAGATTTTTCCCAAACACGTATCTAGCAAGAAAGCAGACGGGCACACAGCGTCCTGCCGATGCTGCCGGACCAAGGGGACCCATGTGTCCCCTGCCCTCGTAAACCAGGCCATGCATCACAGGTCCTGCTCCGCGCCAGATCTGGCCGGGCGAACGCCTGCCAGCCACCACCAAAGCAGGGGAAGACCCCGCAGCCGCCGCAAATCACCGATGGGGAGAGCGGTGAAGCATGAACCTGGAACCTCGACGGAGTCGAGATGAAGGCGGCAAAGCTCCGACAACGGCCATCACACGATAAATAAAGGCAAAAAACCCGAATTAGCGGATCTTCTATGCATATCCACTGCTATAGATTCAAATAACACTAATCAGAAAGCAAGGATGTAGCCTTACAGGACCAACCAGTAGCTAAGAAATCAGGGGCTAAACAATTATCTTGTCTAAGAGCTAGTACATACTACAGAATAAATACTGCAGCAAGAATTGATAGAACACTTGACCAGTCCAACCAAATTAATAGGTTATAAATACTACACCATGTCTTGACCAGCTCCAAACTAAATTCTATTTGGATTTTGTGTAAACGAAGCCAAGTTATACTACTACAATAACCTAGAACCACTAAAGCACCCACACAAACAGTCAAGTATCCTCATCTTGATTATGGCCAAAAAATGTATCATATAGCACGCACGCACGCACACAAATAGTCACAGTATCCTCATCTTGACGAAAGCGAAAATGTATCATATAGCACACACGCACACAAACAGTCACATTATCCTCATCTTGCTGAAAGCAAAAAATGTATGATGTACTGTAAATACATACCCTGACCTGGAAACGGTATGGTCCAGTCTCAGTTGACAGTCTTGATGGTTCATGTTGGCCTTTAGATATGTTTTTGAACAACAATTTTGCTTGCTGCTTGTAGAAGACAACATCCTTCACATAACCACCATCTAAGCACTCCGTCAATTGTAGGCCATCAGTGATACAAGCTATCATTGTCAGCTTCACCATTTCGAAAAGATAACAAGACACAAGCAAAAGTGCCACCTGCACAAAAAAGCAGAGGAGATCTAGTAAATACTTCTAACATGTTCACTTTGGTATAGAGGATCCTACTTATCCAATGACCCATATATCTCAAATAGAACATATTAATATCTCAAGCAACAGTGAATGTCCAGCATATTCTCCAAAGTTACAGAATATAACAGGTTCAGAGACTCTCAAGATCAAACAATAGCGAGGGGATTTTGTAGCCGCATGGAAAAGCTAATAAAATTTCTTCTAATTTAAATCTCAGACATCTCGATGAAATAAATAATTTGATACATAACTGAAACTGAACTCTAACCATTTGTTGTTTAGTTGTCTTGTAATGACTATCAACACTTTCACTTTCAGCATATGTGATATTTCTCTGCGTCCTCCTCCTCACCCACAAGTCCAGTATTCATTTTGGGAATTGACATTTGAGAAAACATCATTATGGCCGACAGTTTTCAGATGCAAAACCAAGTATGCTAACGATATGGGATTACAACTTTGAGAAAACACTATAGTAGGCAGAAATAATAAGGTACCCAAGCAAATCGAAAGAGCAGTGACAGATAATCCAATGAGTGCCAAAGTAGTAGCAATACCCCCAACCAAACCATCAAGACCATCAAAAAATGTTACTCCAGTACACATAGAAATAGAACTTACTGTAGCCAGAACCCATATGAAGTTTTCCCATGAATGCAAGACCAAATGGCAGAGGTAGAGGAACAATTAATTTACTTCATAAACCAATTCAAATCAGTAATGTTGAGAAAGTTAATCTGAGTATTGAATTGTAATATTATTATGATCATCAGATAACTAAGGGTCATACAATGTGTTCGGTATACAGCTTATGCCCAATCATATACGCAGTTGCCTATTTTTGCAAGAACAAAAGAGACTATTGCTACAAGAAATAGAAGTTAAAAAACTTCATTATCAAGACACAATATATACAATGTCCGGAAACATAGAGAAGAAATGCAGTCAATGTTCTTAATATATCAATAGAGAAGATCACCTGCATGGCGTGCTGCGGGTGAATCAGGTTGGAAGGGTGCGGATAGGGCTGCGACCGCATTGTCCTTCTTCCCTCCTCTCAGCGCATAACAAAGAGTAGGAACTGAGATTGTGGAGTGTGCCTACTTCATTGCAGAACAAATGATAGAACTGGTTCTGTGACAGCCTGCAGCTGCTCCTGGTCCTAAGAAAAACGAAAATATAATCAATTTCCTCTGCTTTTGCCCTATTGTCAAAATGTATATTTATGTAATGCTTCTGCTTACTGAAAATGGCATGCACAACTACTTAAATAATGAACTCCTCGTCACGGGGAGGCGGATCTCTATTATGAGCAGATACTCTCTTCTACAGCTTGTTCCTGAATATGAGTAATTCACATGATTAGAGTACAGAACGGGTGCTATAAGACAATGTACAAGAAAAATAGCTACAACACGAGGGTTGCACGAGTTACCTCAAAATTGTCAGCATAATATGGCATTGAAGAAGGCATAATCTTCATGCGCTTAGTCACACTTCGATATTTTGTGGAGGAACTTGAACAAACAATTTATAAATATCATGTACTGGCTTCTGCGTCAAGTGTATAGCTCTGACTCCAACCAGGAATGTAAGCGGCTGGATACCGAGCTTTTCAGTTAGCTTTGGTGATATCCATGGATATGTCTGACGGTGAAGCTACACCCTGATTAACCTGGATAATAATAAATGGATGGGGCCATTAGCTATTGATAAACGGCCATATGACTACACGATGCTTGAAATAAACTCATGTCAGGCAGATAGGCTGGAAACCTAAGACATAAAGGAAGAGCAAAGAAGCTAGCACAACTGCAAAATTAATTCAGACTGTAAAGTTCGTGACTATTCTGTAGTGCATTGTGAACTACGACAATCACTGAAAACAGTTTGCATGAGCAGAGGTAGAGTTCATACCGATGCTGCAGGCACAGATTTGATTATCGACTTGTTGTATCCACGAACTTCAGCAACAGACTCAGCCATCTGTAATTTTGAAACCCTATCTGGTCCACCGACATTCAGAAGTACCTGATTTTTTTTGCCATCTACAATATGTACTTTAGTGTCAGTGCAGCTGATAAACAAATAATAAAGAATGAAACCATTTAAGATGCAGAGAACAATATTAAAGTTATTAAATGAAAAATGGAGTGCATTTTAGAAAGAGCAGATTTCACACAGTGAACCATTACACTGTATAAAAGGATACCAATGCACACCACTGCTTGATTTAGTAATACATTAGCAATACAATACTACAACTTAGTATATTATTTAGTTTATGCCAGAAATGGGAATTAAGATAAATCAAAAGAGAAACTATACTTTCATGTGAGAAGAACATCCTGTGTTTATAGCTTTCAGGTTTGCAGTAATAAACAGGACAACTATGAACTGAATATACACATCAATAATTCTCTAGGTTCTCTCACCACAAATCAACATAATTGCAAGAATATCTCATTTTAATGTGCTTAGTTGTTTAGCTTCAGCAAACTGATGAAGATTATGACCCTTCATGAGAAGTATTATACCTTTGTTGCACAATCAACCCTAGCCATCAATATTCTCTCCGGATGCATGTCAGCAAGTTAAACAATTCATCCCTAGTAGGATCCAGCCAAAGTGCACTCCTGTAATCCACAAAGAAACAAACAAGTAAAGAAAACCAGTAGACAACCTAGATATGCAAATGAACAACAACAACAACAACAAATATACACGCGCACGAGCACCAACCTAGATATGCAAATGAACAACAACAACAACAACAAATATACACGCGCACGAGCACCAACCTAGATATGCAAATGAACAACAACAACAACAACAAATATACACGCGCACGAGCACCAACCTAGATATGCAAATGAACAACAACAACAACAACAAATATACACGCGCACGAGCACCAACCTAGATATGCAAATGAACAACAACAACAACAACAAATATACACGCGCACGAGCACCAACCTAGATATGCAAATGAACAACAACAACAACAACAAATATACACGCGCACGAGCACCAACCTAGATATGCAAATGAACAACAACAACAACAACAAATATACACGCGCACATGCACCAACCTAGATATGCAAATGAACAACAACGAAAAGAAGGAGGAGAAGAGGGGTCGACCTGTAAGTCCCTGGACGAAGACATGAAGGCTGCCACAGATCCAACAATGAACAGACGAGGGGGTCGACCAAAAGGAGCTCCTACAAAGAATGGACCAGTCCGCAGCAAAACAAGTGTCAAGATCATGGCTCAACTGAAGCAGACGACGAAAACCGGGTCAAAATGAGGCTTACCCATAGGTCGATGAGCGCGACAACCAATCCAGCCCAACGACGACAAGAACAATGGATCTGCAGGCAACAGAAATCTGAAAACAATTAGCCAGGGCCAAACCAATTGAGAGAAAGCACACGCAATGTGAGACAACAACATCCTGCGATAAAACCCCGCACAAAATCAACTGAAACACAAAAACCTATCACTGAAGGAGAATACCTGCACCTCTAGGGTGGGGAATGGCTCACCTAGCCGTCGTTAGAGTGGTTGCACTGGGAGCACCAGCGCCACTGCAGGCTGTGTCGCCCTGGGCCTCCTCGTCACTGAAGGCCTCTCCCACATCAGCGACCGTTTCATCGCGTGCGCGAAGAAGGGGCTAGAGGCACGGGGTTGGGGACTGGCGGCAGGCGCCGCCTCGCCTCGGGCCTCCTCGCCGCCAAAGGACGCCGCGTACTCGAAGCACGGCTGGAGGCGGTGATGAACACACGATGGAGGATAAGTACAACTCAGGGAACCTCATATGTCAGTCTTAACCAAAGCAAGCATTCCTCTTCAAAGAATTATTACAAAAATTGCACAGCTACATATATCAGAGGAATACACAGAACAAATGGGCAGTGAGAAACTACGGCTCGCAGAAGTTTAGGTGATAAAAACACATGGTTCGACAGTTCAGCAGCTGCCCAAGGAGCTCAGGCTCTAGCCTGCAGACCGCCGCCCTGCTCCAGAACAAGTGCAGTGAGTACTCCAGCACAATTTGGATCAGGAACAGGAACAGTTTGAGCTTATAAACTATAATTGGATCATGAAAATCGCAGTAGCAGAGATCCTAAATAATTCTTATAAACTGAACCAGAACAATTTGAGCTTATAAACTCATATTTTCATTTAAATTATCACGACGGTACTCTTTGACAATGCATCATACAATATAAATTACACCTGCAAGAAGAATGAAGAACAATCTCTAGGATTACAAAACTCAGAACTATCCTAAAATTCCATTAGCAGAAATGCAGGCTGAATATTTCACACAACACTGATTTTTGCATTGCGCCAAGCATGCTACCAACATGTGTTTTTGAGCTGCTGAATATGGGGTTTACATGTTCATGGAGTATTTCAGCTATACTCGCAGAATGCAGCCCAGTTCCTTGACTGGTCTTACCCGATGAGCCGCTACGAGGGAGAGAGGGCCGAGCAGTTACGGGAGTGGCAACCTCCGCTCCTCCTGGCAATGGGGACGCTCGAGCTCGACGGAGGAGCAGCGGTGCTACCGGTGGCGGCGCCCCCTCCGGGAGATGCAAGAGGACGAGCGAGGGGGCAGGGGGGGTGACAGCCACGGCCGGAGAGGAGGCAGGGTGGCGGCGTGAGGGGCGGGGGAAGAGAGAGACGGCTAGGGGGAGGAAGAGAGAGGCGGCTAGGGTTCACCACGGGCGGGTTCACCACGGGCGTGCTGCTTTTATACGCCCATGAGTGAAATGACGAGAACACCCTCGACGGGGCACTGTTATTACGCGCGATGGCACGAACGATGGAAAACTATTCATTGCTACAGCGCCTTTTTTGATCCGGCAGCCCAAATCGTCCAGAGGTTTGATCCGACGGCTATAATCGCATCAGGAAAACAGATCGGACGGCCAGAATCGCCTGAACTCTGAGAGCGCCCGGGAGTGACTCGATCTCTTATTTCTCGATGACACAGTACAAAATATAAATATTGCAAAAATAATTGGTTTGATGCTCACATTTAGCACTGCCAATACTTAGTAAGTCAACAGTTGGCAATATAAAAAGTAGTCAAAAATTAGCAACTTATTGTCAGGTTAGCAAGTAAACATGGTAACCAATCAATGCACCGACCAATATTTGGCATTTGCCATAAGTTGGCATGCCAACTTTTTGGCATCGAACCATTCATGCTCTATATTCTTACTTACTACCTCCGTCCTGATTTATTAGTTCCCTTTGTATTTCGTGTTAAATTTTGATCTTAAATTAACTAACAAAATGTTAATGCATGCCACCAAAAATTATATCGTTGGATTTGTATTCGAACATAGTTTTCAATTATATAATTTTTTATGACATGCATTGACATTTTGTTAGTCAAATTTAAGGTTAAAATTGACACAGAATACAAAAGGACTAATAAAACAGGATAGGGGTAGTAGTTGGAAGAGAGAGAGGATGAGACAGAAGAAAAGCGAGTTGTAAATTTCTCCCTCCGTCTCATAATGTAAGACTTTTTTGTGAACTAACATAGCTTACAAAAAAATCTTATATTATGGAACAAAGGGAGTAGTAGGGAGGTGTAGCACACGCTCCAAAAAAGCATTGTGAGCGAAGAAGGTGGATCATGTAGTGATAAACTAGTAAAATCTTATAGCCAACTATTATCTGAGTTGGCTCTTGGATTGGCTATAGATGACATGACTACTACATATAGCCAACACTTGCGGGAATTGCTTTTAGAAGCCGAGTTCCATGGAGGCCTCCAAATGGTAAATTCAAAATTCATGAAAATTTATATGTTTACATTCTTTAAAATTCTAAAAAAAATACAAAGATATGAAGACGTAATGTACAACTGCGTAACTTTTAGTGACGAAATACGTTGAAATGAGGGCTATGCAAAAAAAGGCAAATCTGAGGCTTACTAACATATGATACTATTCATACTCCCAGACTATGAATTTTTCTTTTTTTGTAATATGTCGCATTTTAATGAATTTCATCCTGAATTTTTATAAACATACGTCTCACATCCTTACTTACTTGTACAAACTTTTCCAGATTTTTTTAAACCAAAATTTTCAAAATTTGATATTTTTTCAAAATCCGGTCTCCATGAAGCCCAAGAGCCAAAATGCCATTCTCCAACAATTGGCTATACTATTAACCATGCTCTTAGGAGTAGCGGTGATGACCCCTTATGACGCGGTGCTTAGGGCAACCGCCCACATATTTGGTGTGCGCGGGTCTGTTTGCATCAAAACGGGCGAGAACCCCGGCATAACGTGTCGACGCAAACCCAAAAACCATCCACTCGTTGTCCGCCTGGACGTATTCCCTGCCCATATTTACGTCCACACGGACATGTGACGGACGCGCCGCGTGTCTGTTCAGTGTTCGCCTCGGGACCGCGTGTCGGCCGACCAGTCACCGCCGCGGCCATATTTAATGTGACCCACCCCCTTGGGCCCGCTCAGCGGCCGCTGGAAATGTTCGAAGTCCACACTTATTTTAAATGGCAAGCGTGTGAGGCGGGGGTCATCCACTTCCCACTCATGTCCACATCTAGCCACACACGTTTCCTCGCCGGCAACTGGAGACCCTAGCCCTAGCCATGGCAGGCTTCTTCGAGAAGGAGAAGGGCAAGGCGAAGCACGACACCCAGGCAAGATCATTGCACGGGCTGGCGAGGTGGGTGCTGGCGCCAACAACGGGGAACGTGTGCCGGCCATAGCAGCGTGTGTACATCCCGGTGCACCGCGCGTGGTACCACTTGTAGTACCGCGTCTCGCTACCGTGGCCCGACTTTAACCTCCCTCATAGTTGGCACCTCGACCCCCACAACATCCCGGTGCCGGCAGTGCTGCGGTCTACGAGGGCACGCACCGAGAAGATCCGCCTGCGGCATGCCCAACTCACAACTCCCCCAACTCGGATGTGTGGTTCGCGATTGAGCACGACTTGCCCCGCCGCGGCACCATTCATCTTGACGCCAACTATGCATCGCCGCCTGTTTGTGGCACCGAGAAGGAGGAGGCAGCCTACCAGGCCGAACTCAATGAGGCGCTTTGCTACCTCTTGAGCACTGCGTTGGTTTCCCCAAAGAGGAAGGGATGATGCAGCAAAGTAGCGTAAGTATTTCCCTCAGTTTTTGAGAACCAAGGTATCAATCCAGTAGGAGGCTACGCGCGAGTCCCTCGTACCTACACAAAACAAATAAATCCTCGCAACCAACGCGATAAGGGGTTGTCAATCCCTATACAACCACTTACGAGAGTGAGATCTGATAGATATGATAAGATAATATTTTTGGTATTTTTATGATAAATATGCAAAGTAAAATAAAAGCAAAGTAGAAAGCAAAGGAAATAACTAAGTACTGGAAGATTAATATGATGAAGATAGACCCGGGGGACATAGGTTTCACTAGTGGCTTCTCTCAAGAGCATAAGTATGCTACAGTGGGTGAACGAATTACTGTTGAGCAATTGACAGAATTGAGCATAGTTATGAGAATATCTAGGCATGATCATGTATATAGGCATCACGTCCGAGACAAGTAGACCGACTCCTGCCTGCATCTACTACTATTACTCCACTCATCGACCGCTATCCAGCATGCATCTAGAGTATTAAGTTAATGAAAATAGAGTAACGTCTTAAGCAAGATGCCATGATGTAGAGGGATAAACTCATGCAATATGATGAAAACCCCATCTTGTTATCCTCGATGGCAACAATACAATATGTGCCTTGCTGCCCCTACTGTCACTGGGAAAGGACACCGCAAGATTGAACCCAAAGTTAAGTACTTCTCCCATTGCAAGAAAGATCAATCTAGTAGGCCAAACCAAACTAATAATTCGAAGAGAGTTGCAAAGATAACCAATCATACATAAAAGAATTCAGAGAAGATTCAAATATTATTCATAGATAGACTTGATCATAAACCCACAATTCATCGGTCTCAACAAACACACCGTAAAAAGAAGATTACATCAAATAGTTCTCCACAAGAGAGGGGGAGAACATTGTATTGAGATCCAAAAAGAGAGAAGAAGCCATCTAGCTAATAACTATGGACCCGTAGGTCTGAGGTAAACTACTCACACTTCATCGGAGGGGCTATGGTGATGATGTAGAAGCCCTCCGTGATCGATGCCCCCTCCGGCGGAGCTCCGAAACAGGACCCAAGATGGGATCTCGTGGATACAAAAAGTTGCGGCGGTGGAATTAGCGTTTTGGCTCCGTATCTGATCGTTTGGGGGTATGTAGGTATATATAGGAGGAAGGAGTACGTCGATGGAGCAACAGGGGGCCCACGAGGGTGGAGGGCGTGCCTGGGGGGGTAGGCGTGCCCCCCTACCTCGTGGCCTCCTCTTTTGTGTCTTGACGTAGGGTCCAAGTCTCCCGGGTCTTGTTCGTTAAGAAAATCACGTTCCGAAAGGTTTCATTCCATTTGGACTCCGTTTGATATTCCTTTTCTTCGAAACCCTAAAACAGGCAAAAAACAGCAATTCTGGGTTGGGCCTCCGGTTAATAGGTTAGTCCCAAAAATAATATAAAAGTGGATAATAAAGCCCAGTAATGTCCAAAACAGTAGATAATATAGCATGGAGCAATCAAAAATTATAGATACATTGGAGACGTATCACGCTTCGGCGCGGCCTGGAGGAGTTCCGGCCCGAGGAGGACGTGCGCTGGCCTGGCATGGAGGAGGCGCTCCAGCTGTCGGCGGCGGGGAGTGCTTCTACCCTCTGCCACCGCCGCCGCTACCTTAACCAGTCAGAACGCCTAAGGAGGAGGCCACGCAGGCCCCACCGTAACTACCCGTCAAGATGTACGCATGGACTGGCGTCTTGCCTCGAGTGGGTGAGTGTGCCGCCCACCTTGATGACCATGACGCTGGAGCAGGAGGCTGCGTACCTCGAGCACTGAAGGAGGAGCGGGCCGACGGGGAGCGGCAAATGCAGGCTGAGCGCGAGGAGGAGGAGCGACGTATCCACCAGGCACGGAAGAAAAGAGGAGGAGCGTCGGGAGTAAGAGAAGCACGCGCGCCATGCAGCAGATGAAGGAAATATGCCCTAGAGGCAATAATAAAGTTATTATTTATTTCCTTATTTCATGATAAATGTTTATTATTCATGCTAGAATTGTATTAACCGGAAACATAGTACATGTGTGAATACATAGACAAACAGAGTGTCACTAGTATGCCTCTACTTGACTAGCTCGTTGATCAAAGATGGTTAAGTTTCCTAACCATAGACATGAGTTGTCATTTGATTAACGAGGTCACATCATTAGGAGAATGATGTGATTGACTTGACCCATTCCGTTAGCTTAGCACTTGATCATTTAGTTTGTTGCTATTGCTTTCTTCATGACTTATACATGTTCCTATGACTATTAGATTATGCAACTCCCGTTTACCGGAGGAACACTTTGTGTGCTACCAAACGTCACAATGCAACTGGGTGATTATAAAGGTGCTCTATAGGTGTCTCCGAAGGTACTTTTTGGGTTGGCGTATTTCGAGATTAGGATTTGTCACTCCGATTGTCGGAGAGGTATCTTTGGGCCCTCTCGGTAATGCACATAACATAAGCCTTGCAAGCATTGCAACTAATGAGTTAGTTGCGATATGATGTATTACGGAACGAGTAAAGAGACTTGCCGGTAACGAGATTGAACTAGGTATTGAGATACCGACGATCGAATCTCGGGCAAGTAACATACCGATGACAAAGGGAACAACGTATGTTGTTATGCGGTCTGACCGATAATGATCTTCGTAGAATATGTAGGAGCCAATATGGGCATCTAGGTCCCACTATTGGTTATTGACCAGAGAGGTGTCTCGGTCATGTCTACATAGTTCTCGAACCCGTAGGGTCCGCATGCTTAACGTTCGTTGACGATATAGTACTATGAGTTATGTATGTTGGTAACCGAATGTTGTTCGGAGTTTCGGATAAGATCACGGACATGACGAGGAACTCCGGAATGGTCCGAAGATAAAGTTTGATATATGGGATAATAGTGTTTGGTCTCCGGAAGGGGTTCTGGATGTTTCCCAGAATGTTTGGGTACGAGAACACTTTATTTGGGCCAAAGGGGAAAGCCCACAAGGTTTTTGGAAAGCGCAAAAGGAAGTTTTGCGGAGTCCAGGGGCCAGACGCCAGGGTCCCTGGCGTCTGGGTCCAGACGCCGGGAACCCTGGCGTCTGGCCCTGGAGTCCGAGAAGGACTCTCGCCTTTCGGGTGAAACCGACTTTGTGGAGGCTTTTACTCCAAGTTTTGACCCCAAGGCTCAACATATAAATAGAGGGGTATGGCTAGCACCCAAGTCACATCAAGAAACACCAAGCCGTGTGTTGGCTACCCCGTCCCCTCTAGTTTATCCTCCGTCATACTTTTCGTAGTGCTTAGGCGAAGCCCTGCGGGGATTGTTCTTCACCAACACCGTCACCACGTCGTCGTGCTGCCAGAACTCATCTACTACTTCGCCCCTCTTGTTGGATCGAGAAGGCGAGGAAGTCATCGAGCTGAACGTGTGCTGAACACGAAGGTGTCGTACGTTCGGTACTTGATCAGGACGGTCGTGAAGGTGTACGACTACATCAATCACGTTGATAAACGCTTCCGCTTACGGCCTACGAGGGTACGTAGACAACAATCTTCCCTCTCGTTGCTATGCATCACCATGATCCTGTGTGTGCGTAAGAATTTTTTTGAAATTATCTACGAAACCCAACATTCCCTTGGGTTCTGCAGACTCAAGGGTCATCTTTATTTTAACCCCCCCGGGCCAGTGCTTCTCTAAGTGTTGGTCCGAACCGAGCTGCCTGCGGGGCCACCTCGGGGAAACTTGAGGGTTGGTTTTACTCGTAGCTAGTCTCATCTGAGTGTGCCCTGAGAACGAGATATGTGCAGCTCCTATCGGGATTTGTCGGCACATTCGGGCGGTGTTGCTGGACTTGTTTTACCATTGTCGAGGATGTCTTGTAACCTGGATGCCGAGCCTGATCGGATTGTCTTGGGAGAAGGAATATCCTTCGTTGACCGTGAGAGCTTGTGATGGGCTAAGTTGGGACACCCCTGCAGGGATTTGAACTTTCGAAAGCCATGCCCGCGGTTATGGGCAGATGGGAATTTGTTAATGTCCGGTTGTAGAAAACCTGAAGTTGACCTTAATTAAAATGACATCAACCGCGTGTGTAACCGTGATGGTCTCTTCTCGGCGGAGTCCGGGAAGTGAACACGGTGTTGGAGTTATGCTTGACGTAGGTTGTTCTAGGATCACTTCTTGATCATAGATTCTCGACCGTGCTTGCCTTCTCTTCTCGCTCTCATTTGCGTATGTTAGCCACCATATATGCTAGTCGCTTGCTGCAGCTCCACCTCATACCATTTACCTTACCTATAAGCTTAAATAGTCTTGATCGCGAGGGTGTGAGATTGCTGAGTCCCCGTGACTCACAGATACTTCCAAAACCAGCTTGCAGGTGCCGTTGAACCGTGCAGATGACGCAACCAAGCTCAAGGAGGAGCTCGATGAAGATCTTGTCCTTTGTGTTGTTTCGTTCTAGTTGATCAGTAGTGGAGCCCAGTTGGGGTCGATCGGGGATCTGTGTAGCATTTGGGTAGTCTTCTTTTATTTTGGTTCCGTAGTCGGACCTTGATTGTATGGATGATGTAATGCTTTATTCATGTAATTGTGTGAAGTGGCGATTGTAAGCCAACTATGTATCTCTTTCCCTTATGTATTACATGGGTTGTGTGAAGATTACCTCACTTGCGACATTGCTTTCAATGCGGTTATGCCTCTAAGTCGTGCTTCGACACGTGGGAGATATAGCCGCATCGAGGGCATTACAAAAGCCTCCCCAAAACTCAATTGGAAGTTGGGAGGAGCTCGAGGACGCTTTCGGGCAATTTTCAAGGGACTTATGTCCGACCTCCGGATGCAGACGATTTAAGTCATATAGTCCAACAGTCCGGAGAGTCCGCCCGAAAGCTTTGGAACAGGTTCCTCACCAAGAAGAACCAAATCATCGACTGTCCGGACGCCGAAGCCTTAGCAGCTTTTAAACACAGCGTCCGAGACGAATGGCTCGCCAGACACCTCGGTCAAGAAAAACCGAGAACAATGGCAGCCCTAACAAGCCTCATGACCCGCTTTTGTGCGGGTGAGGACAGCTGGTTGGCCCGTAGCAGCACCAGCGACCCAAGCACATCCGAAGTCAGGGATGGCAATGGTAAACCACGACGCAACAAAAACAAGCGTCGAAATAAAGAAGGTAGCCCAGATAACACGGCGGTAAACGCCGGATTCAGGGGCTCCCGACCAGGTCAGTGGAAAAAGCCTTTCAAAGGCAGCAGAGAAGGACAATCTGGCCTAAACAAAATTCTTGACAAACTCTGTCAGATTCACGGCACCCCAGACAAACCTGCAAATCATACCCACAGAGAATGTTGGGTCTTCAAGCAGGCCGGTAAGCTAAACGCCGAACACAAAGGGGAAGAGACACCAAGCGAAAGACGAGGATGAACCTCGCCAGCAAAGCGCCGGAGGACAGAAAAAGTTCCCACCAGAGGTTAAAACAGTAAACGTGATCCATGTGACAAAGAGGAGAAGCAATCATGCACTCCGAGCACACGAGCCATAGAGCCCGTCACCCCTAGGTTCAACCCCTGGTTGGCCTGCCCGATCACTTTGATCGTAGGGATCATGACACTAATATCCGGCGCAAAGGACTGACGAACCTTGGTGTTAGACCCAATCATAAATGGGCACCATTTCACACGAGTCCTCATGGACGGCGGCAGTGATCTAAATCTGATATATCAGGACACAGTCCGCAAAATGGGGATAGACCCGACACAAATAAGCCACAGTAATACTACCTCCAAGGGAGTAATACCAGGCCAAGAGGCCCGCTGTATGGGCTCTCTACTACTAGAGGTGGTATTCGGTTCTCCCGATAACTTCCTAAGCGAAACGTTAACTTTTCACATCGCTCCATTCCAAAGTGATTATCAAGCACTACTCGGAAGGGCGGCTTTCGCTCGTTTTAATGCAATACCGCATTACGCTTTTCTCAAGCTCAAGATGCCCGGTCCACGTGGCATCATCACAGTTAGCGGAAATACCAAACGCTTTTTACGTACGGAAGAGGACGCGGCGGCTCTAACATCCGCGAACTAGACGGCCTCACCAACCAGAAAAAATGGTAGGTCGTCAAGACCACGGACACAGTTAGACGAGTCCGGCGTTCCATCACATATACATGAGACGGGTTTGATGGTCAAACCCTCATAAACGGTACCAGGGGCTCTCCGCGTGTAATCAGGGTCAGCCCGGCTCAACTTGACTTCTCCTGAATTTTGATAGTTCATTGATAATAACCAATTCTTCCTTTTTTGGCACGGCAACTTTCACCTAAGTTCTTTCCTTTTACATATGATAATCATGCTACACCCGTCCAGGACATGGCACAACGGAGACACAGGCGCAGACGTGCAGCAGGGACCCGCCCAAAGGTTTCTTTTTAGATTAAGACCCTGTGTAAACCTTTTTTACTGTCTCTTGTTGCTCATATCCTCCGGATATTTCGCACAACCGAGAAGGATGCTAGCGTTATTGGCATGTGGCCACGCCGGGATTTTGCACGTACTTGGACACATGGGGTTTCTTATTAAGGGCATTGTTTAGCCCGGTATATGTTATAAAGACCGAACACCTTAGGGAGTGTTCGGCGTCGCGAGTTTGGCCCTATATGCATCAGCTCCGAATCATGTCTTTGGTCAAATGTTGGGTTTGCCCGGATCCCACGTTTTGGTACCTTGCGTTCCGTTATATAGGCTAAGGTAGCACTGAGAGAACTAATGCGATTGTGCCTTGGTTCATCCGGATGAGCACCTCAGTAGAGAAAGCCGAAAACTGACTATCATGATATAGCGAGAGACTGGTCAACCACTTGATGACTCATCGGAATCTTCGGGATTCCTCCGCATTAACGAAGGGTCGTTTCCCGGTCATGTACGTACGCGCCCCGTATTCGGACTAGCGCAGAAGTACCAGGGGCTATATAGTAGCCCCATTGTCAAACTCCTATGGCTAAGTGAAAGTGTTAAAGCAATATAGTCTGATTGCCTCGTTCGCTGCGCTATCACCTCCTTAACGGACCAAGATGTTGGATCAAGTGTGGATACGCATTTTTTGCGAACACCCCCGCATTATATGCGTGGGGGCGGAAGCCGACGACTGCAAACTTTCAGGTTATATACATATATACATAAACGGCCGCACTGCAGGCATCATAGTACTTTCGGGCAAAAGTATAAATAAAGCCTTGATAAGTCAATAAAACATTGTTTTTACAATGGGAATACATGCCACTAGAACATAATATTCTTCGAGCACTGAGTCTCTATCGAACGAGCGCCTTCAAGAACTTCTTCAAAGTACTGCTTGACAGCCACTCGGCCTATGGCCGAACCCTATGTCGCAACAGTGGTGGCCTCAATCTCCGCCCAGTATGTATTGACACGGGCAAAGGCCATCCGCGCACCCTCTATGCACGCAGATCTCTTTACAGCATCGATGTGTGGCACAGTACCAAGGAATTGTTGCACTAAACTAAAGTAGCTATTTCGCCTTGGCCCTCTCGGCCACAGGTGATCCACAACGGACCTCATGGCAAGTCCGGACAACCTATGGAGCTCGGCCCACTCGGCCAATCGCTCATTCAACAGCAGCGGACGAACTGGAGCGTGAAACTGTGACTAGAACAGCTTTTCCACTTCGGGACCTTTCTGATCCTTGAAGTACTCGGCCGCATCAGCAGCACTTGCAGCCAGATCCATGTAGGCATCCGCAGAACTCCATAGCCGGTCCAGAGGAGCATACTTCGGATCTCCGAACTTAGTCCGCAATAAGAAGGGCTTCCCAGACACGATATCTGAAGCTTGATTCAGCTCCTCCTTCATCGCTCTAATTTTGGAGCGGGCTTCCTTGGCAGCCACCAGAGCCTTCTCCAGGTCCGTCGCCTTCGCCCGGTTTTCTTCTTCAAGAAGCTGGTAACGGTCAGCGGCATCTTTTAACTCTACAACCATCTTGGCTAGTTTTTCCTTGCTCTCGCAATGCGCGGCCCGTTCGGCCCTTAACTCTTTGGCCGCCTTTAGAGCGGCCGCATTGCTACTCCTTGCTTGCTCCTTGGCTCGGGCAAGCTCCGCCCGAAGGGTCTCCACGGTGGCAGCTCCATCTACAGTCACACAACATATTAAAGATACTGGCATCATGCTACTCTTATTATGTGACGATCACCAGAGAAATCACTCACCCTGTACCTCATCAAGCCGCTTGTTGACAAGCATGATGTCGGCGTCTGCCGCATCAAGTTGCTGCTTTAGCTTGGCAAACCCATCAGTCCGGCTAGCCACCGGAGCTTCAGCCACCTGCACATAAAGGCGGTCTGGTTATTACCTGGGACTATGATCCTCTGTTTGCTGCCATTTTCGACGACAACCAGAGTCTCAGGGGCTACTATCTGTATAGGGCACACCTAATGTATGCGGTACTATCAAAAACATACACTATTTCACGTACCTCGAAGCCTTTCAGCAGACTTATAAAGGCTTCATGCAAACCGCTTTCAGCGGATGAAATCCTTTCAATTACCGTACCCATTAGCATACGATGCGCTTCCGAGACGGCCGCTTGCCCCAGAAGATCCTTCAGCGCGTCCGACCGCACACTGTACGGACCCTTGTTGTCGCTCTCTTTAGGAGCCGGATACTGGGAATCCCGGGTAGCCAAAGGGTTATCCTCCGGCCTGAGTGGATCCGGAGATACCCTTCGCGACGACACTTCAAGGTCGCCTGCTTCGTGAGGCGGGGTGTCGGGGGGAGGCGTTTTGCTCTCCATCATCTCCAGAAGAATATCCCCCGAAGACGAACTCTATCAAGACGGGCTACGGTCCGGACTACAATTTATAAGCACTGGTTATTGTCTTCGGAAGTAAGGCAGAATATTTCCTTTATTAAAGTACTTTTAGATTACTTACAACTCGGTAGAGGGTTGATCTCCGCGCATACACTGTGCGGCAAGAATACCCTCCGAGGCAGGACCCTCTGATGAAGATTTCTTCTCCCGTTTGGAAACCTTAGTTTCCGAATCTTCAGAGGTAGTCCTCTTCCTTCCCCGGGGAGAGAGAATGTCAGATTCTTCCCTTTGATTGTCCTCCTCGCGGAGGTTCTTATCCCCCCGGCTGGAATGAGTAGCGAGTGAGGCCCGCTTTCGCCCTCTTTATTCCCCCCCCCCCATCATCTTCCTTCGAGGGCATTGGATAAGGCGCCGGCTCGAGCATCTTGTCCAGTACCGGAATGTCCAAGCCCTCGGGAAGGGGGGCCAAACACTTGATCATCATCGCCTTTGTTATTCAGTCCTAGTCAAAGAGCGGCTCTTTAGAATGATGCCATGATAAATAAAAGGACAGCAAGTTCGGCATGGGATTACTTACTTGGGCAGCGGGGCGGTTGCAGCTCAGACCCATGTCCTCGGTGGTGTCCGGACACTCTACTTGGGGTCTGAAGAACGATCTATACATCTCTTCATGCGTCATGCCGAGGAAATGCTGAATAACTCGCGGTCCTTCCGGGTTGAATTCCCACATGCGGAGGGGCCGGCGTTTGCAAGGTTGGACTTGACGAACCAGCATAACTTGGATTACCATAACCAGACTGAAATCTCCCTCGAAGAGATCTCGGATACGGCTCTGAGGTATTGGCACGTCCTTGGCTGGACCCCAGCTCAGCCCCCTGCTGATCCATGACATCAGTTATGGTGGGGGCCCGAGCGAAAGATGGGGGCAGCTACCCACTTGGCACTTCGGGGAGCTGTGATGTAAAACCACTCCCTCTACCATAATCCGGACACCTCTAGGAAGGAACCCTCTGGCCATGGAGCGTCAGAGATTTTGCTTATTAAAGCACCTCTGCACGATGCATGCTGCCCCTTGATCATCTTCGGCTTCACATCGAAAGTCTTGAGCCACAGGCCGAAGTGAGGGGTAATGGGGAGGAAGGCCTCACACACGACAATAAATGACGAGATGTGAAGAAGGGAATCCGGGTCCAGATCGTGAAAATCCAGCCCGTAATAGAACATAAGACCCCTAACAAAGGGATCTAGAGCGAGGCCTAGTCCTCGGAGGAAGTGGGAGACGAACGCACCGCTCTCGTTGGGTTCGGGAATAGGGACGACCTGCCCTCGGGCTGGCAGCCTATGCGAAATTTCGGTGATCAGATATCTGGCCTCCCTCAACTTCTTGATGTCCTCCTCTGTGACGGAGGAAGGCATCCACCGACCTTGAAGGTTGGATCCGGACATAGTTGAAGGTCTGAAGCACCTGACCTGAGCTTTGGGTGTTAGAACTCGAGGCGGGGGAAGGATTCGATTGAGCACGGGAGGGAAAAAAGAAAAAGCCTCGTCCCCATTATAAAGAGGGTGAATATCAGGCGTCCTCCTCGTGGCCGTTTGGGACTTGCCTAAGATCTAGGAGTCATACCAATAGGCACGGTTGGGTTACCCACGTTTGTATTGATGAGAATCCCGTGATAAGGGGGACACGATCTCTGCTTTGACAAGACGTGTCAAGAAAACCGCCTCACGTTATGTGCGGAGCTGGTTGAGAGAAACGGTTCGAATGATGACTGGGTCATGGCGTGATTTCATGCTGTCAAAACGTGTCAGCAGATTAGATTTGTGGAAATATTATTCTCTCTACAGTGGTATGTGGAACTTATTTTGCAGGGTCAGACATTGTCCTTGTATTCAAACTCTTCCATGGTGTATTCGGAGGAGGAACCCGCCTTGCAATGCCGAAGACAACACTGCGCGCCAAACCCATCGTCATTGTAGCCTGGTTCAGGGGCTACTGAGGGAGTCCTGGATTAGGGGGTCTCCGGACAGCCGGACTATATCCTTTGGCCGGACTGTTGTACTATGAAGATACCAGTTTGAAGACTTCGTCCCGTGTCCGGATGGGACTCTACTTGGTGTGGAAGGCAAGCTAGGCAATACGGATATGTATATCTCCTCCTTTGTAATCGACCTTGTGTAACCCTAGCCCCCTTCGGTGTCTATATAAATCGGAGGGTTTTAGTCCGTAGGACAACATACAATCATACCATAGGCTAGCTTCTAGGGTTTAGCCTCTTTGATCTCGTGGTAGATCAACTCTTGTAATACTCATATCAACAAGAACAATCAAGCAGGACGTAGGGTATCACCTCCATCAAGAGGGCCCGAACCTGGGTAAACATCGTGTCCCCTGCCTCCTGTTACCATCCGCCTTAGACGCACAGTTCGGGACCCCCTACCCGAGATCCGCCGGTTTTGACACCGACAAAGGGTATGAATATGCACTCCCCTCTCACTCTCGTTGCTAGTTTCTCCATAGATTGATCTTGGTGACGCGTAGAAAATTTTAAATTTCTGCAACGATCCCCAACAGTGGCATCATGAGCTAGGTCTATGCGTAGTTTCTATGCATGAGTAGAACACAAGTTGTTGTGGGCGTCGATTTTGTTAATTTACTTGCCGTTACTAGTCTTATCTCGATTCAGCGACATCGTGGGATGAAGCGGCCCGGACCGACCTTACACGTACTCTTATGTGAGACTGGTTCCACCGACTGACATGCACTAGTTGCATAAGGTGGCTAGCGGGTGTCTGTCTCTCCCACTTTAGTCAGATCGGATTCGATGAAAAGGGTCCTTATGAAGGGTAAATAGAAATTGGCATATCACGTTGTGGTTTTGGCGTAGGTAAGAAATGTTCTTGCTAGAAACCTATAGCAGCCACGTAAAAACTTGCAATAACAATTAGAGGACGTCTAACTTGTTCTTGCAGCATATGCCGTGTGATGTGATATGGCCAAAAGGATGTGATGAATGATATATGTGATGTATGAGATTGATCATGTTCTTGTAATAGGAATCACGACTTGCATGTCGATGAGTATGACAACCGGCAGGAGCCATAGGAGTTGTCTTAATTTATTTATGACCAGCGTGTCAACATAAACGTCATGTAATTACTTTACTTTATCGCTAACCGTTAGCCATAGTAGTAGAAGTAATAGTTGGCGAGACAACTTCATGAAGACACGATGATGGAGATCATGATGA
>NC_053024.1:637774762-637897551 GCF_003073215.2 Triticum urartu
CGTGCTCTTCTCGTTGGACAGCTTGAGGGCCTGCTCCTTCAGCTCGTCCTGCGCCACCTCCAACTCCCTTACCTTGCCGGCATGGGCCAGAGCCCGGGCATTGAGTGCCTCCTTATGCCTCTGCTCCAGCTCGCGAGTCCGCCGCGCGACAAGGGCCTCGAGCTCCTCATCCTTGCCACGGAGCGCTGCGGCAAGCTTCGCCTCACGCGCGGTGAGGTCCTCTTCCTGGGAATTCAAGGTGGCTTGATGCTGGTTCCGGGCGGCCTCGGCCGCGGTAGCCAAGTTCGCCGCCTTTTCCTGGGCCTTCTCGATGTCGGCCATCTTCATGGTGAGCTCCACATCGCGCTCGGCCAATTTCTCCCGAAAGGCCCTCTGCTCCTCACGAGCCTGGTGGAACTAGGTCTCCGTCTCGGCAACACGCGCCTTGAAGTCCATCTCCGCGTTGTCCACCGTTGCCATCCGGGACTTGACCTTGTCCAGGCGAGCACGGTAGAGCACTTGGAGCTTCCGGAAATTGGCCCCCATGGCATGGAAAAGCTGCTCTTCTGGAGAACCGTCACCACCAACGTCCGGCTCATCAACCACCTCGAGCCCGGTGGTGGCAAGCACCTCGCCGTCGAAAACTTCCCCTTCGGCGGGCGCCCGGCTTGATGCCCCTGGGAGGTGGACGAAGAGATCGTCGCCCACCTTCAGATACCTGCCGGGGCCCGAGGTTGAGGAGGAGGGAGGCTGGTCACCCACCACCTCTTCCTCGGCGGAGGCCTTGCCGGCCCCACCGGCAGGTCCACCGCTGGTGCCCTCGGCAGAAGCCTCACCGGTCGCCTTGGCGGCCCCTGCCACGGTGTCCTCGGCAGCATCCTTAGCGGCCTCCTCAGCAATGTTCCCAGCAACGGTATCCACGTCCTCCATACCTGTTGAAGGAGGGCCTGGGCAGCAATGGGAGCAATGAAGCCAAGAAAAGAATAAGGGAAAAACAGAGACGAAGGACAGGCGACTCACCAGTGCCAGGCTGTGAAGCAGAATTCCCCTCTCCGCCAGCACTTGGCGTCGTGGCAGAGCCACCAGCGCCCAAGTTCCCCTCTTCCTCCATGGGTGTGGGGTCCGTGCCTGATGCCCTTGCCGGGGACGCCCCCCGCGGCGGTGTAGTCAATGGGGGTGGTGTGTTAGGAGTAGCCCCCTGTGGCTCCTCCTGCTACCGCTCCCCTCCTGCAAACCCGGCAAGGTCAGCATCATGGCATCGAGCACCTACCACATGTCGACTAAGAAGAGGGTGACGAACTTACGCTGGGGACTGCGCCGGGGGCTGCTGTCCGGGCTGCTCAACACCACCAGTGGTGTCTTTGAAGCCCCAGCCGGGGGCTGGCTGCTCGCCGAGGTCCTCGCCCTCTTCACCCTCTGGGCCAACGTCTCTGTCTCCCTACGGAAGCAAAAATGGATCAAGACAAGCGACCCAATTCGAGGAAATGGAAATGACAGTAAGGAACGGAGAACTTACTCGTCATCCGTCTCCTCCTCTTCCACCAGTTTCCTTTTCCTCTCCGGGCTGAGAGGCCCGAGATCAAAAGGGAGCTCCGCATCATCATCCGAGTCGACGCCTGCCGGAGGAGACGAAGGAGTAGGCGGGGTTTGGCGCCCGGATGAGGAAGGGGCTGTCGTTTTCTTCTTCTCAACGGCCTTCGTCAGCCTCTTGGCTGCCGTGGCCCTCGTGTGGCGCCCAGACCCCTCCAGGGTCAATTGAGGCCGCGCAGCCCTGCCGGGCCGGACCGGCTCACCGGAGCCAGCCCGCCGCGGGACTCGCCCTCTTCCCCTGGTTGGCGTCGAGCCCGCCGCCGCATTCTCCTCCTCCCCCGACGACTCGTCGGCCGCGTCTTCGACGAGCGGAGATCCAGTGTTGGCGCTGGTGACCTCCCCGGAGGCCACCGCCCACTAGGAGAGCTCGTCTTCCTCCGCCGCCGTTGCGGCCATGTCCTCCACACCCCCGGCGCTGCCGGCCTCCGTGGCAAGCTGTGCCTCCCTCGCCCTGGTGGCGATGTAGTCCAGCTCTGCCTGGGTGGTGTCCATGATAAGCCACCGCTCGACGTCGGCATTGACATACACCTCGATCAGGGTGTTGAAGAATTGCTGCACATCCTCGACCTTCGGCTCCTTCCAGCTCGGGACAGGGCCGTGCGCATTACAGTCCGGCATCATGGCGATGATCTCGGACCGACGCGAATTGTTGCACAACGGGACCACCCCCGCTGGCAGCTTGAAAAATGGTCCCTTGAGGGCCTTGCCAACCTTTGCGGCAGCCCTCGCGGCCTTGCCGGTCCACTCGACCTCGCCATCGTGACACACATCAAGCTGGAAAAGCCATTGGCAGAAGTGGGCATGCGCCAGCACTGTGAAGTTGTGATTGAGGCCGGGGCGGAGTCGCATAATGTCAGCCGGGTTCGTGAAGAGCCAAGCTGGCCTCCCCTTGCTGTGCAACGGGGCGATCCGGCGGCGAATGAAGTCCACCCCGATCATCTCAAGGGTGAGTCTGGCCTGGGTGAGCCGGAGAATCCTGGTGGTGGCGATGGTGAGCCTCCCATCGGCGGCGTCGACATCGCTCCAATCGCTGCCGCGGACCGGCGGCACTCGGCGGACCTTGCAGAATTCCGGCGGGGTTTCATCTTCAATCCAGCACCACCGGCCACGCCATTCCTCCCACCTCCCTTCACGGCACCGTCTGGGTACGCCCCCTTGGATCTTGGGATCCAGGTGACGCAACCGGAGACGGCTCCTCCCGGCTGGATTCGAGGGAAGAAGTAATGGCGGAAGAGCGCCGTGTTGTGCTGCACCCCGGCAAAGCCTTCACAAAGATGCGCGAAGAAAGCCATGCACGCCACCGCATTCGGAGTAAAATCCAAGAGGCGAAATCCGAAGGTGCGCATAACATCGCAGAAGAAATCGGAGAAAGGAGGGCATAACCCGCAAGAGAAGTAATCAATGAAGAAGGGGTACCGATTTAAGGCAGGATCAGCGCAAGCAGCAGGAATGATGCGCGTCGCCGGGTGTCCCGAATCCTCTCCCCCCGTCTTCACTCCCCATAGGGGCTTGAAGGAGGCCCGGAGCTCTTGAACATAAACCGTTGAGGGGAAGAAGAAGGCGGACTTCGTCCGGTCCCCCGACAGCGCGCTCTCCGGCGGCTCCACCGTCCCGGCGCCCTTAGCCACCCCTTGCCCTTGGCGAATTTCGGAGCCATGGCGGCCAAGAAGTTCAGAGGGCTGAGGAAGGGGGATGGCAAAGCAGCAGCGGCGGGCGACAGTGAAAGCTTAGGAAGGAAGGAAGAAAGGGAACGACGGCTCTGAGATCGAAAAAGGCACGAGGGAAGAGGAGAAAGTGAGCAGCGCGCCCACGGTTATTCCTTCTTATGGGGGAAAACGCGGGCCGCCTCCTTTCACATTAACTGTGATGTGACGCATGCCCGCGGGAAGCAACCCCACGCATGCCGCCCACGTCACACACGCCTCCCCACGCCGCGCCACGCGCGGGAAGCATGGGAAACGCAGCGCGCAAAGAGACTTACCGCGGTAAAAACCGCCCGCCTTCCCGCACACCGTTTTTGGGCCTAGCCCAACGACGCGATTGCGCTTACGTGTGGCCCAGGCCCGGGGGCTCCCGTCGGTGTACAAAAAGAGGGGTACACTTTTTGTACCCCTATAACTCTGCACGGGCAGTCTGAGCCACGGGCACCACCACACTGAGCAAGGCAAGGGAGGTGAGCCAAGGTAAGGCCGAAGCTCAAGAGAAGCAGAACGACGCCAAGACCAAGACCACAAAGAGCAAAGGGGACGAAGCGGACCCCCCCGGCAAGATCCTTGCCGGGAGGCGGTTTTAGCAAACCCGGCAAGACCCTTGCCGTGGCAGCTCGCCCCACACCTACGGAGTGAGTCACCCTTGAGTCCATTGCCCCCATGGGGCAAGGATTCGAGAGACATCCCCGTGGTGGCATGCAGATCTTTGTGAAGACATTCGAGATCAGATACACCCTTCAGAAGATGATGATCCTTGGCGGGATCCCAGCCAAGGAGGACCACAAGGCCCCCGGCAAGAGCCTTGCCGGGGATGACAGCAGGCGCCACGGCAAGACCCTTGCCGGGGCCCCGTCAAGGCCCTTGCCAAAAACACCCGTTAGTCCACCATCAGGCCCATGCCAGTCAAACCTCCACCGCCGTTCGCATGCAGCTGCCGACCCAACCAGCTGGGTAGGCACCTGCGTGGCGACATGCAGATCTTCGTGGAGACCCACCACTGCGCCACCTCAGCTGCCTGCCTGCCTACATGGCACCACAGGCGCCGCTGGCCAGGGCGCGTGTCGATGCGAGAGGGAGCGGTGACGGATGAGACAGGGCTCTCCCCCGTCCCCGATAAAGCAAGGACACCTGGGCAAGACGCATTAAATGCGCCTTGTAATGTAATGCGAGGGATAACCTCGCATCACCGTTCCCTTTCCACCTCCTGGTGCTACTGTGGCACCCCCTTTCCTATAAAAGGAGGCCTGAGGCGACCAGGAGGAGGATTCGGCTTTTTGGAGCTCCTCACGCCCCATAGCTAGCTCAAGAACACAGATATACAATCCACCAAAGCAGGAGTAGGGTTTTACGCATCCCCGCGGCCCGAACCTGGATAAACAAACTGTGTGCTATCTGTTTGATCCGCTCTTCTCACGACCCCACGCCCCGCAACCGTAGTAGGGATTCTTGTGATCCCATAGGTGTCGTTCCCACCGACAGGTGCGCGGGGATTCGAACCTCGCAATATCCCAAATAAATGGAGACTTTGATGCCAAGGATCCGAAAATGGCAGCTTATCGCAACGCCGTCCTAAAAATGTCAGCTCAGTTCGAGGGGCTCGAATTTCACCATATAGCCCGGGAAAACAATCAGGCAGCAGACGTCCTGGCACGCATCGGCGCAAAACGCGATGCCGTCCCTCCCAACATCTTCTTGGAGAGGTTGTTCAAGCCATCCGTAGTATTGGAAGGGGAACCCGGAAATAACAGGCCGGACCCAACCGCACTGCCCGACACCGAACATTCTAACATAATTGGAGGCTCCGCCAACGAAATAACATCTTCAGCCCACGTAATAATGGCATTCATCGCCCCGTGGACAGAACCATTCCTAGCCTACCTAACTAAGCAGGAACTTCCCGAGGACCAAAACGAGGCACGCTGCATAGTGCGGCGATCTAAAGCCTATAAAGTCCATGAGGGAGAGCTTTATAAGAAAAGCACCACCGGAGTCCTTCAAAGGTGCATCTCCGAAGAGGAAGGGCGGAATCTTATGGCTGAAATTCATGCCGGACTCGGCGGTCACCACGCTGCAGCCCGGGCCCTTGTAAGCAAGGCCTTCCGTACAGGCTTCTATTGGCCGACGGCCCGGGCAGACGCTCAGGACTTAGTCCAACGATGCGTTGGTTGCCAGCTTTTTGCTAACGAAAGCCATATGCCACCCACCGCCCTCCAAACTATCCCCATCACCTGACCCTTCGCAGTCTGGGGGCTTGACATGGTTGGACCCCTTAAAGGGGAACCCACAAGCAAAAATACTTACTGGTCATGGTAGATAAGTTCACCAAATGGATAGAGGCCAAGCCTATTAAAATGGCCGAATCCGGACTGGTGATAGACTTCATATCCGGGGTCGTACACCATTACGGCGTCCCCCATAGCATCATCACTGATAACGGCACGAACTTTACGGCCGACGAGGTAAAACTCTGGTGCAAAAACATGGGCATCAAGCTTGACTATGCTTCAGTCTATGACCCACAAACTAACGGTCAGGTCGAGCGAGCAAATGGTCTAATCATGAGTGGCATCAAACCCAGGTTAGTGCGGTCCCTCAAGGAATCTAACATGCACTGGGTAGAGGAGCTCGACTCCGTACTCCGGGGGCTGCGGACCACGCCGAACCGCACTACCGGATACACACCATTCTTCATGGTATACGGCGCAGAGGCAGTTCTGCCCTGCGACATAATACATGACTCACCTCGAGTGCGCATGTATGAAGAAAGAGAAGCCGAGCTCGATCGGCAGGACAGTTTGGACGCCTTGGAGGAGGAGCGTGACGTGGCAAAAGCCCGTTCCGCATTCTACCGACAGCAGGCTCGAAGATACCAAAGCAGAGAAGTACGGGCCAAAACTTACAATGTTGGCGAGTTAGTTCTATGCCTGCCGGATGAGAAAAAGGACAAACTCAAGCCCAAGTGGGAAGGTCCCTTCATTATTGACCAAGTCTTGACTGGTGGAGCGTACCGTCTACGGGATGCATCGGATAATCGACTCGAGCCGAATCCATAGAACGCAGCCCGACTCCGAAGATTCTACGCCTAGCGCCGGACTTTGTGTTCGTCTCCTTCCTCTGTCCAATTTTTATACACAATCTGTCTTATATTTTTCTCCTTCTCCCCTTCTCTTCTCTCACAGCCTTTAAAGGCCCATTTGTGCCTTGTTTGCACGCAACTGACGCGCTATCCGCGCTCATCATACCTGGGGGCTTCTTTAAACAGAAGCTTATTCATACGGGCTTTATGCCCAACACATGTGTTATCCTTCCACATGCACCCTTTATTCACCATTATATGCATCGATATGACTTAAGTTTTGGCCAAGCTGGGTTACCTGGCTCTTGTATTTATGCCCTACGTTCTCGTTAATTCGGCTAGGGCATAAGGGGAGCACCTCTGCGATTGTTACTGCCGGGTCAGCCGGATATGTACCTCAGACTGGGTGAAGCCGAAAGCTAGCGTTCTTAAGGGAATATTCGGTCGGTGAACTAAAGATGATTTTTCACTTATTTACTTATGTGCCCCCAGATGTTTTTTCTGCGTCTTTTTTCGCAATCCGGACATGCACTTTAGGGCATGCCTCCCAGGGAAAGGAACCCTTAACGGAACTATTCTCCCTGGAAGATGTTTCTTACTAACCATGTAATATAACATAACTAGTTGGGCACTTGTCTGTTTAAGCACTAATGACCCCTACGCCTGGTCTCCATGCATGCCCCGGTTCTTACATAACCGAGAGGGTATTCGGATACACTCTGGACCGTCGGGTCCCGAGGTTGAAGCGAAAAGGTCCGCCACGACAAACGATCTACAATCCGGCTAGAAGGCATTATACATGTCATCTTCAATTACATAGTCAATTTGACTGGTTAAATTCCTCTTCAATACCATCCAACAGGCTGTCTAGTTTACAGTCCTGTTGGGAATACTTTGCGGCCAATTCTACTTGGCCATACACTAAGCTCACAGGGATCTCCTTCCCATCGGGCCCCGCAGGTCCGACCTCGGCCATGTGGTTTGGGTTAGCCTTCGTGTACCGCGTCTTCACCATGGCCCAAGCTTCCCTGGTGCCTTGACGGCAGGCCGATATCTTCCATAATCAGAAGCGCCGCCGCGCTCCCTTCAGCTTCTCTGCAAGCTCTCCAAGGCCTTCGGGCATGGAGACGGATGGCCACAAGGCCTGGGCGATGCCTTGCATCACGTGCCGAACTCGTTCGTGTAGTTGTGAGAGCTCGGGAAGAAGGTCACCCATAGAACCGGGCATTTCCTCTGCAGGACGACCTGTTAGCATACCTACAGACATAACTTTGTCAGCCAACTTCCTCGCCGAACTCTTTTTCAAAGTTCGTTCAAGCACTTACTAAATATGCCGCGTCGAAGCCGCCGATTCTCCTTATCGGAGTCCGACAGTTGGGCACGAACATCTTTTAGTTCCACGCCCAGCTTGGTGTTCGCATCTAGGAGATCATTCTTCTCCTGCCTCACCCTCGTAAGCACGCTCTCACCGGCCTTTAGCTGGCGTAGGAGCTGTTGCTTATCCGGATTTACTCCAGCGTCATCTGCAATTTTACCGCCAGATCTGCATATATGCTGCACTTTATATGATACTTATCATTTGAAGGATATATTACCAGAGGGGGTCTCTTTGGGCTCCCCTGCTGCGGCTAGTGCGGCCTGAAGTTGGGCTTTGCACTCTTCCAGCTCCTGGGACAGTTGGGTATTCTTTTCTGTAAGAACCTGCATAACAAATGATCCTTAAATCAGTTATTCTAACTGTTTCAAGTCTCAGGGGCTACTGATATATATAATCACCAAATTTTCTCACCCATATGTCTTTTACATACTGCTCCGTGGCTCTGGCTAGACCATTTTGAGCGGCACGGAGGTACGCATCTCCCGAGTTGAAGGCATCCAATGCCTCTTGGGAGAAACAAGTGTCACGAAGAACAGTCCGGCGACGCCTGTGGTTCATGGCACTTTCCACCTCGGAATTGGTGGCGGATAGTCTGTCCGCATCCTCTGTCGGAGGAGCTCCCGGCGCATGCCTCGTATTCGTTTCTGCCTTCGAATCCGGCCTTGGAGCCTGGCTGGTGGAGGCACGATTAGTAGCCTCTCCGGATATAGTCCCGCGAGCGCTCTTTTTCCTAAAAAGAAGGCATGGGCGTTAGTATGCCTCCGAGAATAATATCTTGGAATAAAGACGACGCGCCGTACCGCTGCGGGTGTCTCAACCTGGACTGTGTGTCTTTTCAGCTTGCCTGGCCTCGCGGCGCCTTGTTGGCTAGTCGCCGCAGGCTCGGCCTTCCGCCTCGAGGACCTCCCCTGCAAAATGCGGTTGTTATACGGTAATCAAAAACACACAAGGACGGATCCCTTTTCAAAGTGATGGGACTTCGATCTCAGTTACCAGTGAGGCTGGAACTAGCCCAGGGTAATCGGCCGTAATGGCCACCAAGGCGTTGTCATTGCTCAATTGGTAAAATACCCCATCGAACAGCTCCACAGATATGTCCGGATCCTCTTGGGAGGCCGGGTCAAGGGACCGCTCCGGGTCCTCGGGTTGTGGAGGAGGGTTGTTTATCTCCCTTACAGCCTGGCGCAGCTCCTGCGTTGAAATCGCTAGACTGAATACTTAACTATGGGAATATGAAACGGATGGACGAGAAAGAGTGTCCGCTTACCCAGCTCAGAGGATTGTACATAGAAAATCCGCCCTGCGGGTTGATGCGGAGGAATTCCTCCTCTTCTCCCTTGTACAAAGTGGATAAGATCTTTATTAGAGCAGCAACCGATTCCGGCCCTTTACGGCCGCAGCGGGTGACGTCATCCTCCCCGTTGAAATCCCACATGGGGTGGCCTCTATACTGAAGCGGCTGCACCCCCCGCATAATGCATGTAGCCATGACCTCGATTGTGGTCAAGCCGGATCGAGCTAACAAACTTATCCAGCTCATCAGGTAAAGAACGTCCCTGTCATCTTCCTCCTGGGGGCTCCGTGGACGCCAGTTCCGGCGCTTCTTCAAAGGAGCGTTGTCAAACTCAGGGAGGCCGATTCGAATAGGGTCTGGGAGGGGGACGTCTTCTATATAAAACCATTCTAAAGGCCAGTCTTCAGACGTCTTATTTGGGGTTCCGGATAGATATCCGGTCCCGGCAATACGCCACACTTCGGCTCCGCCCACTTGATATATTGACCCCTTCTGAGAACGGGGCACAAGGCAGAACATCTTCTTCCACAGTGCGAAATGAGCCTCATAGCCCAAAAACAGCTCGCAAAGGGCTACGAAGCCCGCGATATGCAATATGGAGGCAGGCGTAAGGTCGTGCAACTGGAGGCCGTAGAACTCCAGGAGCCCCCGGAGAAACGGATGAATTGGAAATCCGAGCCCTCTTACCAAATGAGGGACAAGGCATACCCGCTCTCCCTTGGAGGGATTGGGAAGGATCTCCGCTTGCTCTCCGCCATTATAGGTGGCGAGCCCGGCTCGAACCGGGACCATCTATGCTGGGGGAAGAAATCCCTTGGTCTGAAGCATCACTAATTTGCTGTGCGGGACGGAACATCTCTCCCAATCTCCGGGCTTGGGGCTAGGGGAGCGAGAGGAGGAGCCGCGTCGACCGGCCATGATGGAATGGATCTCTGTCGAATGCGCTCCGATGAAGGCTCGCCAAGGGAGGATGGTGTGATTTGGATCTGAATCCTCGTCTCTTTAATAGGCAGCTCATTCACACAGCTAGGGGGGTAAATGTAAAAACACCCTGGCTCTTCACATTCGCTCGACACGTGGAAAGTGGCCATTATTGGGCGTGGAAGCCAAGGAGCGCAACATGCACAAGAAGCCGGACACTATTTAAACAGGTACACAGGATTTGGAGAGGAACCCGCCTTGCAATGCCGAAGACAATCTGCGCGCCGGACTCATCGTCATTGAAGCCTGGTTCGGGGGCTACCGAGGGAGTCCTGGATTAGGGGGTGTCCGGATAGCCGGACTATAACCTTTGGCCGGACTCTCGGACTATGAAGATACAAGATTGAAGACTTCGTCCTGTGTCCGGATGGGACTTTCCTTGGCGTGGAAGGCAAGCTTGGCAATACGGATATGTAGATCTCCTCCCATTGTAACCGACTCTGTGTAACCCTAGCCCTCTCTGGTGTCTATATAAACCGGAAGGTTTTAGTCCATAGGACGAACAGACAATCATACCATAGGCTAGCATCTAGGGTTTAGCCTCTCTAATCTCGTGGTAGATCTACTCTTGTACTACCCATATCATCAATATTAATCAAGCAGGATGTAGGGTTTTACCTCCGTCAAGAGGGCCCGAACCTGGGTAAAACATTGTGTCCCCTGCCTCCTGTTACCATCCGGCCTAGACGCACAGTTCGGGACCCCCTACCCAAGATCCGCCGGTTTTGACACCGACAATGATGCACAAGTATAGGGGATCTATCGTAGTCCTTTCGATAAGTAAGAGTGTCGAACCCAACGAGGAGCAGAAGGAAATGATAAGCGGTTTTCAGCAAGGTATTCTCTGCAGGTACTGAAATAAGTGGTAACAAATAGTTTTGTGATAAGATAAATTGTAACGAGCAACATGTAACAAAAGTAAATAAAGTGCAACAAGGTGGCCCAATCCTTTTGTAGCAAAGGACAAGCCGGAACAAACTCTTATATAAGGAAAAGCGCTCCCGAGGACACATGGGAATATCGTCAAGCTAGTTTTCATCACGTTCATATGATTCGCGTTCGATACTTTGATACTTTGATATGTGGGTGGACCGGTGCTTGGGTGCTGTTCTTACTTGAACAAGCATCCCACTTATGATTAACCTCTATTGCAAGCATCCGCAACTACAACAAAAGTATTAAGGTAAACCTAACCATAGCATGAAACATGTGGATCCAAACCAGCCCCTTATGAAGCAATGCATAAACTAGGGTTTAAGCTTCTGTCACTCTAGCAACCCATCATCTACTTATTACTTCCCAATGCCTTCCTCTAGGCCCAAATAATGGTGAAGTGTTATGTAGTCGACGTTCCATAACACCACTAGAGGCTAGACAACATACATCTTATCAAAATATCAAACGAATACCAAATTCACATGACTACTAATAGCAAGACTTCTCCCTTGTCCTCAGGAACAAACGTAACTACTCACAAAGCATATTCATGTTCATAATCAGAGGGGTAATAATATGCATATAGGATCTGAACATATGATCTTCCACCAAATAAACCAACTAGCATCAACTACAAGGAGTAATCAACACTACTAGCACCAATCACGGACTTTGAGATAAGAATTGGATACAAGAGATGAACTAGGGTTTGGAGATGAGATGGTGCTGGGGAAGATGTTGATGGAGATTGCCCTCTCTCGATGAGAGGAGCGTTGGTGATGACGATGGTGATGATTTCCCCCTCCCGGAGGGAAGTATCCCCGGTAGAATAGCTCTGCCGGAGCTCTAGATTGGTTCCGCCAAGGTTCCGCCTCGTGGCGACGGAGTCTCGTCCCGAAAAGTTCCTTCTTATTTTTTTCTCATGGAAAGACTTCATATAGGAGAAGATGGACGTCGGAGAGCCACCAGGGGGCCCACGAGGTAGGGGGCGCGCCCCCACCCTCGTGAGCAGGGTATGGGCCCCCTGGCCTTCATCTTTGGCGAGGATTTTTCTTTATTTATTTTAGGATGTTCCATGGAGTTTCAGGACTTTTGGAGTTGCGCAGAATAGGTCTATAATATTTGCTCCTTTTCCAGCCCAGAATTCCAGCTGCCGGCATTCTCCCTCCTTATGTAAACCTTGTAAAATAAGAGAGAATAGCCATAAGTATTGTGACATAAAGTGAAAGAACAATCCATAATGCAATAAATATCGATATAAAAGCATGATGCAAAATGGACGTATCAGCTACACACGCGGTTGATGCATTTTAATTAAGTTAAGTGTCAAGTTCTCTACAACCGGACATTAACAAATTCCCATCTGCCCATAACCGCGGGCACGGCTTTCAAAATTTCAAAACCCTGCAGGGGTGTCCCAACTTAGCCCATCACAAGCTCTCACGGTCAATGAAGGATATTCCTTCTCCCAGGATGACCCGATCAGACTCGGAATCTCGGTTACAAGACATTTCAACAATGGTAAAACAAGACCAGCAAGACCACCCGATGTGCCGACAAATCCCGATAGGAGCTACACATAACTCGTTCTCAGGGCACACCGGATAAGCTAAGCGTACAGGAGTCGACGTAACCCAAGTTGCCAAGGGATGGCCCTGCACGGTGCTCTAGTTTGGACCAACACTCAGAGGAGCACTGGCCGGGGGGTTTAAATAAAGATGACCCTTGAGTCTGCAGAACCCAAGGGAAAAAGGCTTAGGTGGCAAATGGTAAAACCAAGGTTGGGCGAACTATCAAGGCATTCCCATTATAACCCAACTGTGTAAGGAATGCAAAATCAAGGAACATAACATCGGTATGACGGAAACAAGGGCGGCAAGAGTGGAACAAAACACTAGGCATAAGGCCGAGCCTTCCACCCTTTACCAAGTTTATAGATGCATTAATTAAATAAGAGATATTGTGATATCCCAACAATAACCATGTTCCAACATGGAACAAACTTCATCTTCACCTGCAACTAGCAATGCTATAAGAGGGGCTGAGCAAAGCGGCAAAATAGCCAAACAACGGTTTGCTAGGACAAGGTGGGTTAGAGGCTTGACATGGCAATATGGGAGGCATGATAAAGCATGTGGTAGGTATCGCGACATAGCAATAGAGCGAGCAACTATCAAGTAAATATAGAAGTGATTTCGAGGGTATGGTCATCTTGCCTGAGATCCCGCAAGGAAGAAGAACGAGTCCATGAAGAAGACAAATGGACGTACTCCAACGAATCCTCACAAACGCGACGTTATCGGAACCAACCCGAAGAAGCAACATCGGAAAGAAGCAAGCCACATAGTAAACAAACATCACATAAACATGGCATGATGCACAACCAAGTATGATGCATGTCCGGTTTAATGATACATGCCATGGCAAAGTGCAACAAACAACACTACAAGTTAAGTGGAGCTCAATATGCAACGAGTTGCATATTGACGGAACACCACATCAAATATTTAGTTCTCTCTCGTTTATGTACCCAACAATATTAAATGTTGTTAAACATGGCAAGAGGTGAAACATAATAAAACTACCTAACTAGGCAAGTTTAAATGAGGCCGGAACAACAAGCAACAAGTCCGAAAAAATCCTCATGAGCATATTTCAAAGTTGGTACTATTCTGCCCTAAACACAATTTTAGAGTTATTAAACATGCAAAGTAATGACACCATGTTAAACTAGGCATTTTTCTACCCCATTTACATATAAAGTTTATTAAGTTTGGAGCTACGGTTATTTAGTTATGAAATAAAGCATTTTAGCATGACAATAGGCAAAATTGCACAAACAGTAGTTTAAACATTTTAAACATGGTTGAAAGTTGCATAATATGAAACTAGACACATTTTTAAGCATTTTTCATATATAAAGTTTTTACAAAAGATGCACGGTTGGAGAGTTATGATATGCATGGAGCTTAGGGGGTTTTCTGCAAATCTGTAAAACACTAGAAGAATTAGCTAAATCCGTCCAAGGGGAAAAACATGACACGGGTCGCATCTGAGCAGGAAGCCCAACAGCGGAAAGGACAAGGGGCTGCTCACCAGGCCTCATGGGCCTGCTTGGTGAGGAGGCTGGACACAGGCTGGCCTTGCCAGCAGCAGGCCGGCTGGGAAGCTGGGCTTCACGCGGCGCTGGATGGGAGGCTGGGCTTCCGACGAGGTGAGGTTGGTCCACGCGCTGACCCATGGTCAACGCGACCATGAGAGCGGGCGAACGGGAGTCTTGGCACGATGTGCGTCTCCAGGAAGAACAGGGTCGCGGCGCCGGTGCTGCAGGGATGCAGGCGAGATGGAGGGAGGCAGACGACGCGGATCCGGCGGGGACATGCTGGAACTGGCCGGATCCAGCAGCGGGGGTGACGAACGGGCGGTGGCCATGGCGGTTGATGTCAACGGGAGGCGCGGCCATGGCTTCGGGCTTCATGGTTCCTGCAGGGGACTCGGGAACGGCGACAGACTTGGCGCTGCGCAGAATCTTGGCGGAGGACGACGAGCGGCGCTGGGCGTTTGGATCCACGGGATCGAGATGAGGCAAGGGGCTCGTTCTCGTCCTCGAGTTCTCGCAGGAACAAGGGAGGCGGAGGCGGGATGCAGGGAAGCGGCGGCGGCGAACTTGGCGCTCGGGGTGACCTCCGACGACGCGTGGACGGCTGGGATGGATGACGGGGCGCGAATCTGGTCCCCAGAGATGGTTCTGGAGGGGGGGGGACGAACTCGAGCTCCGGGCGCCATGGCGGTCTCCTGTTGCTGCGTGTTACAGAGAGAGATGGAGATCTTAGAAGACAGGGAGAAGAAGAAAAGAGAGATGGACAGAGTAGGGAGCAGGGGCGCAACAGAGGCGGTGGTCCGGCGATCTGGCAGTCAGTGGTCACCGGCGGCGAGGTTCGCTGAGGGCAGCGAGCGCGGGAGCTCCATCTCGGCTGGTCGGGGGGGCTGGGGTTTGGATCGAGGAGGAGCAGTGGAGAGCGATGGGTGGCTGGTGGCTGAAATCGAGGAGGATGGGATCCCGAGGAAGAGGGAAGTAGGTGGAGTGGTGGCGGCGCGATGGGATCGATGGGACAAAGCACCTAGGATCTAGGGTTGGACTGGTTTATATAATGACTGGGTTAGATTAGGGGCTATCTCGTCCCTTCGATCAAAATCGTACGGTCAGGAAAAAAAGGCTAGGGAGTCCAAATAAGAAAAACGGTGATGTTTTGTAGATGTTTGGGGATGATTCGGACCCATCGGTGACGACCGCCTGTGTCGGGTCCGGGACAGCTTTCGGACGCGTTCGCGAGGAGGGCTGCGGCATAACCGAGAGAGGTTAGGTTGGGCCCGGCGGTAAGTAGTGGACTGTGTAGATGGACTAGAGAGGAAAGAGAGGGAAAGCCCGAGAACAGTTTTCGGAGACCGAAAACGTCCGATGTTAGACCGGCTATACTGCCGCTATAGTTATTCGTTGGGGCATCAAACGGACTCCAAATGCGATGAAACTTGGCAGGCGGTCTACTGACAACAAAACAACACCGCACGCCAACTTTCATCCCATTCTGAGAACATTTTCCGGCCACTTATAAAAATAATATTTCGGATGTGTCGCGGGCACGTGCAAGTGTGTCTGTGCTCAGAACGGACAACAGAAAGAATGAGGAGACCGGGACGGATGCAAGTTTCGAAAACGTGCAGATGCAATGCGGATGATGACATGGCAAGATGCAACACGCAAGCAATGACATAGCAACGTCAGCGAATAACTGGAAGACACCTGGCACATCGGTCTTGGGGCGTCACCACACTCCACCACTACAAGAGGATCTCGACCCGAGATCCTAGGGATGGCACCGAAGGGAAAAGGAAGAGGAAGAGGTGAGGTGAAACTAAGTTGCTTCTTTGACAAACAAGTGAAACCAAGAACCTTGAGAGGTTAAACCATCTTCGAGAAAAGAATACAACGAAGATGAACAAAGTTGAAAACACTCCGTTAGAAAAGAGGAACAAGGAACATTACGAGAAACTTTGTAGGTTGAAAGGCATAAGAAAAGGGTACACTGGACAAGAAGTACATGCAAGCACTCCGGCAGAAACGAGATGTATAAGGAACGATAAGGATCAATTACGACAACACTCCGGTTGGAAAAGGAAGGTAAAGAATATGAGCTTTGCAATATGAAAGCACTTGGATGAAGACTCTGGTTAGAAGAGGAATGATAGACATAACACTCCGGTTAAAACAAGATAGAGAAGGGAATAAGAATGATATAATTTGGGCAGCACTCCGACTATAAATGGAAGGAATCGAACATGAACTTGACAAGATGAGAAGGAACTTGAAAAGAGGACACGACACTCCGGTTAAAGGATAAGCACGAAAAGAACACGATCCTCACAATTCGAGATGATGAGTGAAAAGAGCAACATCACAAAGCCTCCGAGAGAAAGAATCGAGGATCGATCATTGGAATGAAAGGATGGAGAAGAAAATGACAACTTCTGCCACCAAAGAGCTTGGAGAGCACCCTTCCAAGAAGGCTATAACGGAGTTGTTGGAAAAAATCAGCAACGAAGCGAATAAACTTGTAGTGGGCTTATGGAAAACATCTCAAAATTATGCAGTGAAATTCTGCCACTAACGGAAACAATAGATTGGATGACGAGAAAATTATTTCACCGGATGGGTAACTGTTGAACTTGGGTCATTTATAAGCACCCTAAATAGAAGCAACCCTTAGGGGAAAGCTTTAGGTGAAATATAACCCAAGATAACTCCAATGAAGAGATTGATTGGTTGCAAAGGATCTCAAGAACGAATTGGAAATGATGGGTTTAAAATATGTCATTCCAGACAACTTGTGAATCATGAAACACGAAGGGAAATTGTCAACAATGACATAACACCACCTCAAAAGATGAGATATGAAAGAATTGCACTTTGGAATGCAGGAAGAAGAATACTTGAACTCCTTTGAAAAGAATCTTGATGAAAACTTCGAGAAGGAATTAAATCCTTTATGCCCCAACATGTAGAGCCTTCGTGAGAACTCCGGTAACAAAAGGATGATCAAACAAAAAGAAGGATGAAAAGAATAATATTGAAGCCTTGCAATGATTAGATGAAGCTTTGCGACGAGATAAAGTGGAAACTTGGAACTCCGGAAGAAAAGAGGAACAAATGAAATCAAGAATTTGATGAACCTCCGGAATAAGGAATTAATCACTTGGATGAAACAAGAATAAGAATTACGTTATGCGTATTCTTCACCAATTAAATTGATGACCCACATTGGATTTGGCATGCTACTTATTCTCGTAGAAAGGATTAAGATAGATATAGCGTCAAACTTAAGATGGTCTTCAACGATCCACCGGTAGGATTGAAAACAACAAATACATTGATATGATAACCGAAGGAAGAAGAATCTTGAACAAACCACCATAAGAATTGAAAATGAACGAAGATACTTGAGAGAATTTAGATACCACTGAAACGAAGAGATCACGAGCTGATTAGAGAATATTGAATGATGCACCGATAAGATTTGGAGAATAATAGCTGAAAACTGAGGATGAATAATTCTGAGATGATGGCCTTCGGAGAATCAAACTGAAAAGACTCCTGAATTGCTTCGGATGGGTGAAAAGAATTCTCACAATCGAAAACAATTATTAGAGGATGGCATCACGCTTGAACTGAGAATCCTCGAGAAAAAGCACAAGATTTAGAGGAAACACTTCTTCAGTCTTCAAATCCAAGAAAGACGACGAGAAACACCACCATGAATTGTTGAGACACTCCGGAATAATGAAGAATATAAAGGCTGAATCAACAATGAAAAGAATTTGAAAGATCTCGGAGAAAGGCATTTGACTGATGAAAATTCATTCTTACGTCAAACTTTGAAGAGGATTTGATAATCACTCCGGAAAGATTAGAAGAGTCAGGTAAGATCCTAAGAAAAAACCTGTGGGTTAGGGCCCACTCAAAAGACACACCGTTGAACGATTACTTGGAAGAGAGATTTGCACCGGTTAAATTAAATGACTTGAATGAGATAACAACCTCGAAATAACTTGAATGGATCGAGAATGTAACCGTGAGTCTTCTGAGATATCTTCAGTACTCCGGAACAATTGAATAACAAGCGGGTTATGATTATGAGGTGCACCGGCATGTGAAAGCATTTGAAACAAAGAAAAGAATATGATCAACAGTGACAACTCGAATTGAAACCACCGGAGAAGGAAAAGAACGAAGAATGGTGAACTTGAGTCTCCGTTAGAATCTTCCTGAGAATCACCGGATAAGAATATTGAAAGAAAAGAATGGAGAGACTTCACATCAATAAAAGGATACATGATTAAGAAATCTGATTCCTTAAAGAAACAAGGGTGGGAGGGCAGGAAAACAAAGTCAACTTGGAGACGGATGAAATGAACACCGTTGAGAAGAATTGAAAGGTGGTCTTGCAAATGTTGAAAATGATCGGATCCACTTGAAGAGAAACCCACCGGTTGAGAAGAAATTGAAATGACAAACTCGATGATCGAGAAGGATTAATATTCACATAGGAATATGAGAACACCGCTTGGGAAAGGTATGGAATCAACATTTGACTTCAAAGCAACTCGAATACCACAACTGAAAACAAAAACAAAGGATTGGCTTGCGGAATAAGCCGGAACAAACATATGATAGAGATTTCGTCCAAAGTTTTCGTGGTGGGGCCCACACGGGCTCGATCGTACAACACCATCATGTACAAGGCAGTTCACATGACATACGAAGCGTCCCCGAGTCAGCATAGCCAAGGACTCTTTAAGACACAACGAGACCACTGTAAAACCAACCGTGGATAGGCGGACCACTAGACGTCGAACCCCAATTTCATATCATACATCTGTCGGAACGATATCCTAAGAGCTACTTGAATTCCCACTTATAAACTCCCGAAACTTTCCAGTTATGCAATCAGGTGTTGGGGATACAGGGGAAGCATAATATCTCACCCAAAAATAACAAATCCTACATCCAGCTGTATCCATCCTTCAACACATAACCAAGAAACCTTCGGAAATCATTTACCTCAACCTTCAAAAAGCATCCGTTATACGAGTTATGGCAATACTCCCGAACTCCCGCCCCAGTACTAGGTGGCATTGAGGTTATCTCACCAACAACTGCATAAAAGAGATTTTTGATGTCGGCGAAACTCAGGTATTCCAGAACTGCAACGATAAAATTGTGACGACAACACCTCGGAGCTCAACTCCCCGGGACACTGCCACAACCCCTAAATGTCAGGAGGCACCAAGAACAATGTTCTCATCACAAAACCATCGGAACGATTCCAAGATACCCGCGTGATCCTAATTTTTTAGTGAAATTTGAGGAGAGAAGAGTCAAAACTCTACGTCAGGAGGCCTCACCAGACGACGAAGGGACTGAGGAGTAAAAGAATCCTACTCTCCGATATATATAATCCAATAAGACTCAAAACATTTTTCTAGACTCAACAACGCCAGCGATTCGATCAAGCAGGGGGCTCCTAAGTCGGGGAAGGCTCTGATACCAACTTGTAACACCCACGATGCGGCTATATCTCCTGCGTGTCGGAGCATGACTTAGAGGCATAACCGCATAGTAGGCATGTCACAAGAGGGGTAATCTTTACACATCCCATGTACTGAATATGAAAGGGATAAAGAGTTGGCTTACAATCGCCACTTCACACAATACATGAATATAGCATTACATCATCCAGATACAATCAAGGTCCGACTACGGAACCAAATAAAGAAAGACCACCCCTAATGCTAGATCCCCGATCGCCCCAACTGGGCTCCACTACTGAACAACTGGAAACGGAACAACATAACGAACACGAACTCATCGAGCTCCTCCTTGAGCTCGGTTGCGTCACTTGCACGATATCATCGGCACCTGCAAGCTGGTTTTGGAAGTAATCTGTGAGTCATGGGGACTCAGCAATCTCACACCCTCGCGATCAAGACTATTTAAGCTTATGGGTAGGTAAAAGGTAGTGAGGTGGAGTTGCAACAAGCACTAGCATATATGGTGGCTAACTTACGCCAATGAGAGCGAGAAGAGGAGGCAAAGCATGGTCGTGAACTAAAAGTGATCAAGAAGTGATCCTGAAACTACTTACGTTCAAGCATAACTCCAACACCGTGTTCACTTCCCGGACCCCACCGAGAAGAGACCATCACGGCTACACACGCGGTTGATGCATTTTAATTAAGTTAAGTGTCAAGTTCTCTACAACCGGACATTAACAAATTCCCATCTGCCCATAACCGCGGGCACGGCTTTCAAAAGTTCAAAACCCTGCAGGGGTGTCCCAACTTAGCCCATCACAAGCTCTCGCGGTCAACGAAGGATATTCCTTCTCCCAGGATGACCCGATCAGACTCGGAATCCCGGTTACAAGACATTTCGACAATGGTAAAACAAGACCAACAAGACCACCCGCTGTGCCGACAAATCCCGATAGGAGCTGCACATAACTCGTTCTCAGGGCACACCGGATAAGCTAAGCGTACAAGAGCCGACGTAACCCAAGTTGCCAAGGGATGGCCCTGCATGGTGCTCTAGTTTGGACCAACACTCAGAGGAGCACTGGCCCGGGGGTTTAAATAAAGATGACCCTTGAGTTTGCAGAACCCAAGGGAAAAAAAGCTTAGGTGGCAAATGGTAAAAACAAGGTTGGGCCTCGCTGGAGGAGTTTTATTCAAGGCGAACTGTCAAGGGGTTCCCATTATAACCCAATCGTGTAAGGAACGCAAAATCAAGGAACATAACACCGGTATGACGGAAACTAGGGCGACAAGAGTGGAACAAAACACCAGGCATAAGGCTGAGCCTTCCACCCTTTATCAAGTTTATAGATGCATTAATTAAATAAGAGATATTGTGATATCCCAACAATAACCATGTTCCAACATGGAACAAACTTCATCTTCACCTGCAACTAGCAACGCTATAAGAGGGGCTGAGCAAAGCGGCAAAATAGCCAAACAACGGTTTGCTAGGACAAGGTGGGTTAGAGGCTTGACATGGAAATATGGGAGGCATGATAAATCATGTGGTAGGTATCGCGGCATAGCAATAGAGCGAGCAACTAGCAAGCAAAGATAGAAGTGATTTCGAGGGTATGGTCATCTTGCCTGAGATCCCGCAAGGAAGAAGAACGAGTCCATGAAGAAGACAAATGGACGTAGTCCAACGAATCCTCACAAACGCGACGATATCGGAACCAACTCGAAGAAGCAACACCGGAAAGAAGCAAGCCACATAGTAAACAAACATCACATAAACATGGCATGATGCACAACCAAGTATGATGCATGTCCGGTTTAATGATACATTGCATGGCAAAGTGCAACAAACAACACTACAAATTAAGTGGAGCTCAATATGCAACGAGTTTCATATTGACGGAACACCACATCAAATATTTAGTTCTCTCTCGTTTATGTACCCAACAATATTAAATGTTGTTAAACATGGCAAGAGGTGAAACATAATAAAACTACCTAACTAGGCAAGTTTAAATGAGGCTGGAACAACAAGCAACAAGTCCAGAAAAATCCTCATGAGCATATTTCAAAGTTGGTACTGTTCTGCCCTAAACAAAATTTTAGAGTTATTAAACATGCAAAGTAATGACACCATGTTAAACTAGGCATTTTTCTACCCCATTTACATGTAAAGTTTATTAAGTTTGGAGCTACAGGTATTTAGTTATGAAATAAAGCATTTTGCATGACAATAGGCAAAATTACACAAACAGCAGTTTAAACATTTTAAACATGGTTGAAAGTTGCATAATATGAAACTAGACACAATTCTAAGCATTTTTCATATATAAAGTTTTTACAAAAGATGCACGGTTGGAGAGTTATGATATGCATGGAGCTTAGGGGGTTTTCTGCAAATTTGTAAAACACTGGAAGAATTAGCTAAATCCGTTCAAGGGGAAAAACATGATACGGGCCGCATCTGAGCAGGAAGCCCAACAGCGGAAAGGACAAGGGGCTGCTCACTAGGCCTCATGGGCCGGCTTGGTGAGGAGGCTGGACGCAGGCTGGCCTTGCCAGCAGCAGGCCGGGGAAGCTGGGCTTCGCGCGGCACTAGATGGGAGGCTGGGCTTCCGACGAGGTGAGGTTGGTCCACGCGCTGACCCATGGTCAACACGACCACGAGAGCGGGCGAACGGGAGGCTTGGCGCGGTGTGCGTCTCCAGGAAGAACAGGGGCGCGGCGCCGGTGCTGCAGGGATGCAGGCGAGATGGAGGGGGGCAAGCGACGAGGATCCGGCGGGGACATGCTGGAACTGGCTGGATCCAGCAGCGGGGGTGACGAACGGGCGGTGGCCATGGCGGTTGAAGTCAACGGGAGGCGCGGCCATGGCTTCAGGCTCCATGGTTCCTGCAGGGGACCCGGGAACGGCGGCAGACTTGGCGCTGCGCAGAATCTTGGCGGAGGACGACCAGCGGCACTGGGCGTTCGGATCCACGGGATTGAGACGAGGCAAGGGGCTCATCCTCGTCCTCGAGTTCTCCCAGGAACAGGGGAGGCGGAGGCGGGATGCAGGGAAGCGGCGGCGGCGAACTTGGCGCTCGGGGTGACCTCCGACGACGCGTGGACGGCTGGGATGGATTACGGGGCGTGAATCTGGTCCCCGGAGATGGTTCTGGAGGGGGGGGGGACGAACTCGAGCTCCGGGCGCCATGGCGGTCTCCTGTTGCTGCGTGTTACAAAGAGAGATGGAGATCTTAGAAGATAGGGAGAAGAAGAAAAGAGAGATGGACAGAGTAGGGAGCAGGGGCGCAACAGAGGCGGTGGTCCGACGATCTGGCTGTGAGTGGTCGCCGGTGGCGAGGTTCGCCGAGGGCAGCGAGCGCGGGAGCTCCATCTCGGCTGGTCGGGGGGCTGGGGTTTGGATCGAGGAGGAGCAGTGTGGAGCGATGGGTGGCTGGTGGCTGAAATCGAGGAGGAGGGGATCCTGAGGAAGAGGGGAGTAGGTGGAGTGGCGGCGACACGATGGGATCGATGGGACAAAGCACCTAGGATCTAGGGTTGGACTAGTTTATATAATGAGTGGGTTAGATTAGGGGCTATCTCGTCCCTCCGATCAAAATCGGACGGTCAGGAAAAAAAGGCTAGGGAGTCCAAATAATAAAACGGTGATGTTTTGTAGATGTTTGAGGATGATCCGGACCCATCGATGACGACCGCCCGGGTCGGGTCCGGGACAGCTTTCGGACGTGTTCGCGAGGAGGGCCGCGACATAACCGAGAGAGGTTAGGTTGGGACCGACGGTAAGTAGCGGATTGTGTAGACGGACTAGAGAGGAAAGAGAGGGAAAGCCCGACAACAGTTTTCGGAGACCGAAAGCGTCCGACGTTAGACCGGCTATACTGCCACTATAGTTATCCGTTGGGGCATCAAACGGACTCCGAATGCGATGAAACTTGGCAGACGGTCTACTGACAACAAAACAACACCGCACGCCAACTTTCATCCCATTCCGAGAACATTTTCCGGCCACTTATAAAAATAATATTTCGAACGTGTCGCGGGCGTGTGCAAGTGTGTTTGGGCTCAGAACGGACAACGGAAAGAACGAGGAGACCGGGACGGATGCAAGTTTCGAAAACGTGCAGATGCAATGCGGATGATGACATGGCAAGATGCAACACGCAAGCAATGACATAGCAACGTCAGCGAATAACTCGAAGACACCTGGCGCATCGGTCTTTGGGCGTCACAAATATATAGACCATCCGGCACCGGAGCCACTTGGGGAGTTCCCCACATGAAGTAGGCGCCCTTAAGGTGGGTGCCTAGAACACGTGGGCCCACCAAAGGTTGGGTCTCGTCCCCTGGTCCTCTTCTGGCATGAATCTTCTCAACCTATTTTTGTTTTATTTTTTTCTCGGACTTCTTCTATGTTGATTTTCTAAAATTCCAAAAACACCAAAAACATGAGATGGCATTAGGCACTGGATTAATATGTTAGTTCAATAAAAATTGATAAAAACTATACCCAAACTACCTAATTGATATCAGTATATGAGGAATCATACAAAAATTATAGATCAGTTTGAGACGCATCAGCGACAACAGATGTAAGGCCGATAGGGATCGCGACATACTTTGACCCCGACCAAGGACCCTTCTGCCTCAGCATGTGATAACATGCTAGACAACCCTTCTATGCAAATTAGAAAGAGGTAGGGGAAAGGGGGCCCTGTGACAACCCTGTAGCTGGCAAATAAAAATCTTAGTTTCAATAGAACTAAAATGAACTAAATAGCTTTGTGAATAGACATTCCATTATCATGTTAATCCATCCATCATTGAAGCCCATTCTCGTCAATTCACATCTAATTATACCATACATACGCCCTTCTCCCCTTTCTTCTTCTTGATCCGGTGTATGGACGCATGAGCAACAAGAATATTATCAATTATAATCATCCCTAGAACAAAAACACTTTGGTACTCTCCAATGATCTCTCGCAACGTAGCTTTGAGTTTGTTCGCCAACAGTTAACTTATAAATTTATAGATCACATTACAAAGATGGATCTTCATTCTTTGGAATAAAGACAAGTATGGATTTATTCCACCTCTCAGGGTCTTTCTGCATTCAAAGCTAAGATGAATTCATTGATCATATATTCTCCCAACATTGGCCAGAACCTTTTATAAGATATTGCATGCAACCTATTAGGTGCAGACGTCTTCATGTCTCCAATAATCATTTTTTTTACTTATGCGATTGTGTATGGTGCTATAAGAATTTCATGCATACTCATAGTTACCCCAAAATTACATTTCCTAGCACAACATTACTAGGTTCATTGACCTTGGAAGTAAACAAGCTCTTAAAATATTCAAAAATATGATTGGCAAGTTCATCATTAGCTTCCACAACATTCCCATTTGCGTCCTACAAGCTTTGATGGGTTTCCTCCTCTTCCGCTCTGATGCATAATGCTAGAAAAAGATTGAATTTTGGTAACTGTGCCTAAACAAGTTGGAACATTCCTGCTACATCCATGCCACCTCTTCCTACTTGATAGCAGCTCAAGTGCTGCAAATAGTTCTTGTTGTCCGCTTGGCATTGCATCCATCATCGGATCACAACGGAGGTCTTCTAATATCTTCTTAAGTTCATATATTAATTTTCTTGGGCCTTCAAGCACATGCTTATTGGGCCTTTAAGCACATGCATATCCCAATTATGTAAGTTGGTGTGGGCGTCATCAAGCTTTTGTATAATTCTATACCATGCTTCTTCTAGTATTTCATGCATTTCGAATCTTGGAGCCATCTAGCTTCAAAGCGTTCCCCGCCAGATCCAAAGTAGGTCCCATGCACCCTTCCATATAATTCAGCGCTAGTCTATGATCGAACTTGGTCATCTCGCCATTAAGTGTAGTCGCATGCAAACGAATGCTCGACTAGGTTTGGTTGCACAAAGATATGTCGAGTCTCTCTCTAATTTTACCATGATGCCAAGTAAACAATTCGCCCATGCACGATATGTAATCCAGATCATAGTCAATCTACGTGTCTTGAAAAGTTTGCTTGTATCTGTCTGGACTTGGATTTTCCCCTTCTTTCTCAGTATTGTACAAATTTTCATTAAAATCTCTAAGTAGGAACCAAGGCAATACGGAGTTTAACTTGGTTTGTGTGGACAACCAGGAGGGGCGGGTGTGCTCTATTTGTTTGGATCATTCCCAACGATCATGGTTGGTTAGATAGTGTAAACGCATAGAATTCATGTACTAATGGATCATGTACTTGATGTTAAGCTATGTCAACTTGTCCGTACAAATTTTCCTGGCTTGTTCATAAATTGATCCGTTTCGTCTGAAATTTGTTGTGCTTTCTGATGAGTCCATTTTATGTGATGATTTTGATAGTTATTTGTGCCTACATGGTAGGCTTTGTGAGATTTTATCACGTTCATGCACCTCTTTTTGTCGGTATTCCACAGGTAACGCCTTTTGGAGCAAATAATGTATTATGGAAGGAATACACAAGAAATGGTAGTGAAATCTCATATTTAATGTGATAATCATCTACCATAAAAGAATGGAGAGAAGCGGCCAAAGGAGGAGTCGCCATGGCGCTTCCAGAGCCAAAGACAACATTCCATACGAGTGCGCCCGCTCGTATGGGTGGTCGTATGATGTGCCGGCGTCACCGCCTCATCCACTATTTCAACCCCGTAAAAACGGATCGAAGACTAGATGCAGGGAGTCACCAGAAACTCGTCTGGAAGGAAGAACCCTAGCTTCCACAGATCATTCGGAGCAGGAATTGACAAGGGGGAGATCACCATCTTCACCAAGCACAATGTGGGCTACAACATAATCATCATTGTCATCATCATCAACATCATCACCACTGTCATCAGCATCACCATCCATATCCATCTCATTGTAACATCAGGAACCCTAGTGGATTGTCTTGTGTGTTATGTCTGTAATCATTTCATGTACACCTTCAGCACCATCATGATGTTTGTTGCCTCCATGTGTGAGTAGTTTCCCTAGTTCTTGGGGACATGGATGAACCCTAGTGTGCAATAGCTCGTTTGCTATTAGGATTTAATATCCTCTTTGCATGCTTATGTTAATAATCTTCTTGATGTTGGGGTGAACTCGACCATCCAACATATGCCAACTTCACGCGGAAGGTTATTACTGTCGGCAAACCAGCTAGTTGTGGGGGTGGGTATGTGATTGTGCATATCTCCCTCCATCCCGGGTCATTGCAGCAAGGGGTAAAACAAACACCACTTGTAGGTTGCATCCACGAGGACCTCTTTCCTCTTAATCACCGTTTGATATAACCAGGGTGGGGAAGAACGATGGTAGCGGATGTGATACGGGGTTGTCGCGTGTATGCACATATCTGTACCGGCTCTGCCCACAAATAGAAGTATGCATAGTGGCTTAGGAATCCGTCATAGCATTGTGTTTAGACATCGCTATAGATGTGTGCTGGTGGGGAACCCATACTCCTTGGGAACGCCTTAGTATTATTGATTTCTTCATCGTGTTTTACAGTCCTTTTTTACTTCATTTCAATTCAGTACTTTACTTTATTATTCGTCACTTCACTCCATCATTCCACATCTGCTTTAGTTCTTTCAACTTGCAGGCACAACTATTCAACCCTTTCAAGAGACAAAAGATTGATTCATGTACTCCCTGTGGGATCCATACTCTTACTTCGAAAAGGGTACAACTAAACCAAGTGCACTTGCAAGACATCACTTTCTTATAGTTTGGGGAAGACCATGGTCATGCGCGGAAATGCAAGATGGCTTCTTCAGAGGGTGTTTGTGCTCCTTTTGAAAACCCGTGTCTTAGGTTTTCGCAAAATTCGGGCTCACAACATTGCATTTTGATGAAGATCTTGGCCAAAGTTCATTGTCCCTCCAATGCACCATGGGAATTAATCCTATCCTCCGGGTTTATTGGGTCAGAGGGGAACCTAGTAGAGTAAGTAATTCCAAGGACGCTCCTCGGTTGCTATTAAAAACCATTTGTTGTTCCCTCAATTACCTTCTAGTTTTAATTCCCCTCATTTTCTTAGCCAATGCATGTGTTTTTAATCTCCTGATGGAGGCACACACTTGTGATCTTCTACGTGGGCCAGCATGACACGAGTGCTCTTATAGGGTTGTTACCAAACAAAGGAAATCATTAGTTAATTTTTGGGTTTTATCGCCTAAACTAATGGAATGCCACATCTACTATTCACATGTGAAAGATCGAAGAAAGTTTGGGATTCACTTGGGATTTTAGCGGATGTTTCTTTTGCTACTATGACTGGTAGGTCTGGAGGTATCTTTGGTGGCAGAGAAGACAACTAGTTAGAGGTGAGGATGTACAAACTGAAGGAAATATGCCCTAGAGGCAATAATAAAGTTGTTATTTATATTTTCTTATATCATGATAAATGTTTATTATTCATGCTAGAATTGTATTAACTGGAAACTTAGTACATGTGTGAATACATAAACAAACAAAGTGTCACTAGTATGCCTCTACTTAACTAGCTCGTTAATCAAAGATGGTTAAGTTTCCTAGCCATGGACAAAGAGTTGTCATTTGATAAGCCAGATCACATCATTATAGAATGGTATGATTGACTTGACCCATCCGTTAGCTTAGCACAATGATCGTTACAGTTTCATTCCTACTGCTTTCTGCATGACTTATACATGTTCCTCAGACTATGAGATTATGCAACTCCCGAATACCGGAGGAACACCTTGTGTGCTATTAAACATCACAATGTAACTAGGTGATTATAAAGATGCTCTACAGGTGTCTCCGATGGTGTTTGTTGAGTTCTCATAGATCAAGATTAGGATTTTTCACTCCGAGTATCGGAGAGGTATCTCTGGGCCCTCTCGGTAATGTACATCACAATAAGCCTTGCAAGCAATGTAGCTAATGAGTTAGTTACGGGATGTAGCATTACGGAACAACTAAAGAGACTTGCCGTTAACGAGATTGAACCAGGTATTGAGATACCGACGATCGAATCTCGGGCAAGTAACATACCGATGACAAAGGGAACAACGTATATCGTTATGCAGTTTGACCGATAAAGATCTTCATAGAATATGTAGGAACCAATATGAGCATTTAGGTTACGCTATTGGTTATTGACCGGAGACATGTCTCGGTCATGTCTACATAGTTCTCGAACCCGTAGGGTCCGCACACTTAACGTTCAGTGATGATCGGTATTACGAGTTTATGTGTTTTGATGTACCGAAGGTAGTTCGGAGTCCCGAATTTGATCACAGACATGACGAGGAGTCTTGAAATGGTCGAGACATAAAGATCGATATATTGGAAGCCTATGTTTGGACATCGGAATGGTTCCGGGTGAAATCGGGAGTATACCGGAGCACCGGGAGGTTACCGGAACCCCCCGGGAGGTATATGGGCCTTATTGGGCCTTAGTGGAAGAGAGGGAAAAAGAAGCAAAGGAGGCCCCCCCAAGCCCAATCCGAATTGGGAGGGTGGCCGGCCCCCCTTTCCTTCCTTCTTCCTCCTCCTTCCTTCTCTCCTAGAACCAGCAAAGGGAAGGGGGGAATCCTACTCCCAGTGGGAGTAGGACTCCCTTGGGGCGCGCCTAGAGAGGTCGGCCCCCTCCCCCTCCTCCACTCCTTTATATATGGGGGAAGGGGGCACCCCATAGACACACAAGTTGATCATTGATCTTTAGCCATGCGCGGTGCCCCCCTCCACCATAATCCACCTCGGTAATATCGTAGCGGTGCTTAGGCAAAGCCCTGTTCCGGTAGCAACATCATCACCGTCATCACGCCGTCGTGCTAACGAAGCTCTCCCTCGAAGCTCTACTGGATCAATAGGTGACAATAGAGATCATGACGGTACTTTGGAGATGGAGATCAAAGGCGCAAGATGATCATGGCCATATCATGTCACATATTTTGATTGCATGTGATGTTTATCCTTTATGCATCTTATTTTGCTTAGTTCGGCGATAGCATTATAAGATGATCTCTCACTAAATTTCAAGGTACAAGTGTTCTCCCTGAGTATGCGCCGTTGCGACAGTTCGTCGTGCCGAGACACCACGTCATGATCGGGTGTGATAAGCTCTACGTTCACATGCAACGGGTGCAAGCCAGTTTTGCACACACGGAATACTCGGGTTAAACTTGACGAGCCTAGCACATGCAAATATGGCCTCGGAACATTGGAGACTGAAAGGTCGAGCGTGAATCATATAGTAGATATGATCAACATAGTGATGTTCACCATTGAAAACTACTCTATCTCACGTGATGATCGGACATGGTTTAGTTGATATGGATCACGTGATCACTTAGATGATTAGAGAGATGTCTATCTAAGTGGGAGTTCTTAAGTAATATGATTAATTGAACTTTAAATTTATCATGAACTTAGTCCTGATAGTATTTGCATATCTATGTTGTAGATCAATTGCTCGCGTATAGCTTCCCCATTTTATTTATGATATGTTCCTAGAGAAAACTATGTTGAAAGATGTTAGTAGCAATGATGCGGACTAGCTCCGTGATAAGAGAATTATCCTCGTTGCTACACAGAAGAATTATGTCCTTGATGCACCGCTAGGTGACGGACCTATTGCAGGAGCAGATATAGACGTTATGAACGTTTGGTAAAGCTCGGTATGATGATTACTTGATAGTTTAGTGCACCATGCTTTACGGCTTAGAACCAGGACTTCAAAAATATTTTGAACGCCACAGAGCATATACAATGTTCTAAGTGTTGAAATTGGTATTTCATACCCATGCCCGTGTCGAGAGGTAGAAGACCTCTGACAGTACTTTGCCTACAAGATGGAGGAGAATAGCTCAACGAGTGAGCATGTGCTCAGAATGTCTGAGTACTACAATCACTTGAATCAAGTGGGAGTTAATCTTCCCGATAAGATAGTGATTGACAGAGTTCTCTAGTCACTATCACCAAGTTACTAGAATTTTGTGATGAACTATAATATGCAAGGGATAACGGAAACAATTCCGAAAGCTCTTCGCGTTGCTGAAATCGGCGAAGGTAGAAATCAAGAAAAAGCATCAAGTGTTGATGGTTGATAAGACCACTAGTTCAAGTAAAAGGGCAAGGGAAAGAAAGGGAACTTCAAGAAGAATGGCAAGCAAGTTGCCACTCCCATGAAGAAGCCCAAAGTTAGACCCCAGACTGAAACTGAGTGCTTCTACTGCAAAGGAAATGGTCACTGGAAGTGGAACTGCCCTAGATACTTGGCGGAAACTTAAAGGTGTTAAAATCACAATCGTAAAAACCGGACATGTCTATGGTATCCTTGGACACTTATGATGCGGCCAGGGGATTCGGCCTAGGGCGCCACTCGGGGATGGCTTCGGCGTCCGAGTCCGAGTCATTGGAAAGGGAGATCTTCCCCTTCTTGGACGCCTCCGCCTCTAGGTCCACGGAGGTCGCCCTTTTCTTCTTCCCCCCTTAAGGGGAGAATTGCTTTCCTCCTCCTCTTCCTTGTCTTCATCTCCCTCATGGGAGGAGGGAGCTTCGGTATCCTCGGACGTGGCGTCCGAAGTACCTTTACGGCGGAGGCCACTTTTGGCCTCCTTGCCCTTCTTCTTGGTCTTCTTCTCCGGCGCCTGGTACGGCGCCGGGACCAGCATCCTCATTAGCAGGGGAATGGCTGGGACTTCGAGTAGTGGAGCTGGACACCTGATCCGCTCCGCCTTCTTTGTCCAGCCCTGAGGAAAGAATGAAAGACTAAGCATACCCTTTGATTTATGAGTTGAAGTTATGTTTGGAAATCAGAAAACTTACTGGAGTGGCCGGATGAGCACAGTCGAGGCCGATGTCTTTGGTCGTCTCCGGCCACGACTTCTGGGCCTTGAAAAGTGTCTTCCAGATCTCTTTATGCACCGTGCCGAAGAATCGCTGCAGGGTCCGAGGGCCAGCTGGATTGAACTCGCACATGTGGAGAGGTCGGCTCTGGCAGGGGAGAATCCGGCGAAAAAGCATCACCTGGATCACATCAGCAAGGCTGGTGTTCTTCTCCATCATATTTTTTATGCGCTTCTGTAGTGTCATCACCTCATCAGACGCCGACCAATCCAGGCCCTTGTTAATCCATGAGGTGAGCCTCATTGGGGGCCCGGATCTAAACCCAGGAGCGGCGGCGCAATTGGTGCCGCGGGGTTCGGTGATGTAGAACCACTCTTGCTGCCATATCTTGACAGTCTCCATGAAGGCCCCTTTTGGCCAGGTGACATTGGGGATCTTACTCACCATGGCGCCTCCGCAGTCTGCGTGCTGCCCATCAACCACCTTCGGCTTCACGTTACATTTCTATCAATTTGAACTCTGCTTTACGAGCACCAGTATCGAAGATATCAATTATTTCTTTAGAGCTAAACTTGGCTGCAAGTTCCTCCTCAATGTAAACTAGCGTGCAATGACAAAGAAAATCATCTCCCATTTTGCTTCGAAGCCGCGTCTTGACTAGTTTCATTGTAGAAAAGGCTCGCTCTGCTGTTGCAGTTGACACCGGAAGAGTTATCACCAATCGTAATAGCCTCTCAACCATTGGATAGTCAGAAGACTTGCCAGTCTTAACTATCCCTTTTGTTAGATCAGCAAGTGATTTGCAGTTCTTGATCTCTGGATGGTTGAATGTATCAAGGTGGAAATGTGGTAGCTCGCACTCCAACCGATCTCTTTCTTAACTAGAAGATTTCTCCACTAGTCTGCATATCTTTGACTTTCTGAAGGCATCATGCCTCGGGTCCAATGATGAACAAAGATCTAGAAGCTCAGTAACTTGAGAACTGAATCGATCATTCAACTCTATCACTTGTTGATCTATTGCAACATTAAACACATCTACTTTGTAATGATGGATAATTGTGGTGTTGTCATGTTTATTTGGAGATTTCATCACATCAACATACCTAAAATTAATATATATTGAAAAATAAGAATTAGTTGCATGATGTACACATTGATGAGAAGTATGTAAGTGGCTAAATCTCTACATTGTAATTTATATAATCATAAAGAGATAGGAAAAGATACATACTTTTGATCCATGTCTGGGATGTCAATCTCATGTTTCACACAAAAGGATTTCACATCTTCAAAAAGGTTGTCCCATCCATCTTCTCTTAGTTCACCAAGCAACACCTTTGTGTTAGAAACACAATCTCATGCATTTGCAATGTCCAAAGATTTATGTTGAAGTTTGAGACACAAGACATCCATGATTTTCATGATTCTTTCCATTAAGTGTAGAATGAACACAAAATCAAATGTCAGTAGGATTTTCAAGGCACCTCCGACATCACCTCTTGAGTTCCTTGTAGCTGAACGATCAGCTGCTACACTTCTTAGCACTATAACAGTCGCGGCAAACATCTTTAACAAACTTTTGATAGATTTGTATTGGGAACTCCATCTCGTGTCTCCAACCCTTTGTAAAGAACCTATTTGATTGGCTCCTCTACCTGTGTCAAGCTCTCCCAATTCAATCTCACTAGCAATTTCAGCAGCCTGATTTTCTAACAGGTCATCATTCTGTTTGGGAGATGCGCTAACTGTATTTACAATGAAATTTGCATGCTGAAAAAAATTATGGACCTCATGTACCTCCCTTGAAGCAGCAACAAGAGCCAATTGGAGTTGATGTGCAAGACAATGGATATAGTATGCATAAGGGCACTCTCTGAGAATTAGAGCTTTTAGCCCATTCCACTCCCCCCTCATGTTGCTTGCCCCGTCATATCCCTAGCCTCTAATATCTTGCACATTCAACCCATTATCAACTAGGACGGCAATAATTGTGTTCTTGAGAGTCAAAGCACTAGTGTCTCTAACATGAACAAGATCAAGAAAATGTTCTCTTATCACCCCTTCTATGTTTGCAAATCAAAGAACTACTGCCATCTGCTCTTTTTTAGACTCACCTCTACATTCATCAACCAAGATAGAAAATTTGCTATTACCAAGTTCTTCTTTAATTGAGGTTTTCAGTTTTCCAGCAAATATGCTAGCAATTTCCTTTTGAATAGTTGATGAGGTGTACTTTGCATTTTTTTTGGAGCATTATGTACAACTTCATGTAGATCCTTGTTATAAGAAGCCAAAAGCTTAATCATTTCCTTGAAATTACCTTGGTTCTTGGAATCCTTAGACTCATCATTTCCTCTGAAGGGACATGCTTGAAACATTAGCCACCTGATGCAATCAACATAGAATAATTATTAGATGTCCAGTATAAAGAAATTCTAAATGTTCAAAATTAAATAATTCTTGCTTACCTCATGGCATCAATGGAAGTCTTTAGCCTTAGTCTTGCATCAAGAACCCGCTTCTTAGTTTGCTTTTTCATCACCTCATCAACATGATTAATTCTGTTTCTCAAGATTTCATAACACTGAACTGCAAAATTGTGAGCTAAGCTGGGAGTAGTGCCCATATGCTTGAGAAAAGCACATTCTTTTCCATTGTTAACTTTCTTCCACTTATCAAATCCGCTCACTGTGAATGTATCTGAACCACACTTCCCAATTGGCTTCTTCGAGAAGAGAAAACAAGGCAAACAATAGGCACAATTTGTTAGAGGTGAATACTCCAACCACCAATGATTCGTGAACCAATCACTTTGGAATCACCTACGGCCAGCCCCTGTCCCAGTAAATACATACTCATCTGGCTTTAAGATTGGTTGATAAGCCCATTTAGATATATAAAAACACCTAGCAGTATCATGCTCATCGGGAGGAAGTTGCCAAATTTCAAGACGTCGCCCGGGCTCTCGGTCATAACTTGTGGTTATAATTGTATCTTCTTCCGTAGCTTCTGGCACGGAAACATCATGATGAATTTGAGCATCAGCATCAGTACAATTTGGGTGATTCTGTTTGCTAGGTTGAACGTTGTCTGTAGTAGCATCATGTTCTGATGGCCGAGAGCTTGAACCAACGGGTTTGGAAAAATTATGAATTGATTCTCTCTTTCTCTTCATGTCTACACAAGCACAAAACAATTGAAAATTTTATATTGGTGATTAAGGGCTGCAGTTTGGATGATTATACTTCTACAATTGTTAAAGGCATGAACTACTAATCCATGTGAAAATAAATTACCTTTTCCCCTTGTGTTGCTGCCGCTTATCCTGCCCGGGCCCGGCTGCCCGTCGTCCGCCGTTGTTGTGTCCAGGATTCCGGCCTCCAGGCTGCCGGCAACATGTCCGTGGATCGGCGCATGTCCGGGCGTTGCGGTGTCCCCTTCCTAACCTGGCTTCTCGACGGGCATTGGCGGCGCGCCGGCGACCTGGTGTCGAGCGCTGGAGGCAGTCGCCAGTCAGAGATCTGAACGCTATTTTTTTGGAGACGAAGAGTCGAACAAACTGATGACGTGCGTAGCGTGCTAGAGTTGTCATCTAATTCTTTGGGGGTCTGTCAGTCGTAGCGTGTCGTGGTGTGCAGGGCCTGCTCGGCTTAGTTTTTTCGCTTTTAGCTTCTAAATGTTCAATGGGATGCACTGGTTACATGAGCTATACACCTATACAAAAAGGCCGATGGGGAATAGGGGGCGAAGCAGGCTGCAGGCAAGCACATAGTAGGTAAAAAAAGTAGTGATAATCTCTTCCGTTTCAAGGGACTGCGCTATCGTTGGGGTGGGGGGTCTCGCCCCCCCCCCTCATCCCCCCCTTAATCTGTACCTGACCCCAGGGACTTATCTATTATATAAAGGAAGTCCCTGGGTCATCAGAAGGATAAGGCTTTAGACAGACGAGTCCCAAGACATATGTTTTGATAGCTCTTGAGACTGAGGCAGTGAAATATCGCCCTTGTAATCGAGACCATGATGATCAATAGAAATCAAGCAGGATGTAGGCTTTTACCTCCCGAACCAGGGTAAAACTCACGTCTTCTCGTTTTCGATCAACCCCATCCAAGCTACGACGTAGTTGTGATGGCCTAATGACTAAGTCCTTTTTCGAGGACATCTGTCGTGACAAACCCATGACAATAAGCTTTATTTCAGTAAGAGTTCCTTTTCTGATGAAAAAATAGTTTGTATTGCTCAATTGGGTGCATTACAATCATTTTCACGGATGTCCTCTAGATTGCATGGACAGAACCTATCGACAGTTGTTCGGGTTTCAGGTTGTCCATACATTGCCATGAAATGGTTGGCATTGTTTTGTCTAAGGCTAATATGAGTAATACCAACTACCATGAAATAATGCTTTTACTTCCTGAACTAAGTAGGTGTACCATGAGAAATCGACGTTATTCACTATGCGAGAGACACTACCTCCAAGTAGTATGCTTCCACGATAATCGACAAATTGTTCCACTTGAGAGCCACATCGAGGCCTAATAACCACCAGGTGTAGGGGATCTATTGTAGCTCCTTATGATAAGTAAGTCGAACCCAACAAGGAGCAGAAGGAATTGGTCAATAGATTTGAGCAGGGATTCACTTTAACAACTTCAAAGATTATTTGATGGTTTGTTTGATCACGAGAATAATTGCAAGAACCTAAATTGTAACAAAGTGCGATGGTGCAGCAAGTGGCCCAATCTTTAAATGTGCTAACAAGAAGCCATTTTTGTTACTTATAGGGATGAAATCACTCTCGAGGACACATGGGAGTTTACCAAGTTACTTTCATCTAGTTTCATTGAGTTGACATTTATTGCCTTGATAATTTGCTCTATGGTGGAACCTATAATAACTAGATGGCACCCCGTGCGTTGCTGCGAGAACTGATTGCAATATGTTTGATGAAATTTGATATTTTGAAAAATGATTGAATTAATAATACGAGGACTGACCCAAAATATGTATATGATTTATTGTACCTAATTATTGAGGTGGACCTTTCTTCCATGCATGGTGAGGTGGGCCTTTTCCATGCATGTTTGCATATTGAGGTGGTATGTATACATGTGGAGAGAAATAGCTTAGTGCGGATCACCTATTTATTTAGCTTAGTGGAGATCATCTATTTAGTTATACAAGAACCTTAGGAACCAAAATGGTCCAAGCCACATAGTAAGGCTAATCACCAACATATTGCAGCAGGAATCCTCGATAACATTTATATATAGTCTGAGTTGAGAAATAGACAAAAGCTTGCCGCTATAGCAAAACAAAGGGAAGTTTAGCATGCATAGTTTAATAATTGCAACATGAATATCTTTTGTTTTAGGTAATTCTCAATATTTTATGGGACACAATTAAATCGTCAAGAGATTAAAAAAGAGTACTAATCTGCATACATAACCTTCTAAATATAAGAGATCATGTATGACGGTTACACTAATCAAACAAATTAAATAGAATATGCCAAAGGATAGATAAATTACATCATGAACATGATGTGAGGTGAGGATACAAAGTATTGGCATGTAGTTTTGATTAAAATTGTGTGGCAAGCTATCATGGGAATGAAGGATATATCTACGTATATATTGTTAGTCAAATCATTCGTACAATTATAGGGTAGGATATGGGGTCGTGTCGTGTCATAAAAAGATTGAGAAGTCTTCACGTATCTCTACATTATGGGACCTTAGCTCTCCAAAAAAATTACCTAAATGACATGTCCAAACAAAGATAGTTATAGGCTTTTATGAACATAATTAACAGGTAAGAACGGACTCACCTTGTCGTCCTTCTTTTCAGACCATCTTATTCTGCTATTAAAAAGAAGAACTACAATCTCTGACCCCAAATTAAAATAACACACAGTGGGCACATCAATAATAAAGAAACAAATATTATGAAGGGTACAAATGAAGATAGTTGATCGAGAGGTAAGAACAACTTCACCTCGTCTCTCTTTTTATTGCTTGCCTTTTTTATCCAGTTGTAAAGAAAATATGAACTACAGTATATTATTCTAAATGAAAAAACACATGCTGGCACAGAAGTAAAGAATGAATGTTGTGTAGGGAAACAAAAATGAGCTGATAACTATGTATATATGATGTTAGATCTTATTAGATGTAACATGATGATCTATCATTTTTACCAATATGTAAGGTAGTAGGCATGGCCAGATTACTCGGATCATATAAAAGGTTGTGGGAAACTATAGAATAGCATGGCTTGCAAAGGAAATGGTCTATACCATCACACCAAAAATATGCGTGCAGATTTAATTTTTCTTGTAAAACGGTGAAAGACTAAATTACCAAGGAACATTAGTTATTGAATATTCTTCTTTTGTTGCTAACTTTTGATGTGGGAAGCAAGAGAAATTGCTTTGGATTGCTAAATAAGACATGTAATATCTGGTAGAACATAGAAACACCTTAAACACCTTCTACCTGTTAGTTGTTGTCTGCCTTGCGGACCCACCTACAAGCACATAGAACAACGAAAGAAACTATAAAAGGGATCAGATAAACAACCACTGGATGTACATCTCAAGACTTCTGAAGAGAGGTTTGACCATACATGTCCAAACGGGGCTAATTTTCTCTACATAAAAGGTCTCATCCGACCAAAAAGATGAAAAGCATGAAGGCAAGCAAAAAATATTCTTAGGGGAAGAGAGATGCCTGGGCTCGAAGAGGTTACTACTTCTCCCATGACCCCCAAGTAGCACAGTACGACAATATACTCCAACAAAGATTTTGGAACCCAAAAAAATATACACATAATCAATGGTACAATCCATAGACTAAACCTAATATGTGAGATTTAAGAGTGAGTGGAGAGGAAGTAAGTTTAACCAAGGGTATTAAGGTGGGGAAGATCGAGAGGTTGACAGATAGCAAGTATGACATTGGGATGTTCTCCGGAGTCGGTGCATAGCTTGGTGGCGGTGCCTTACGTGGAGAATGCATTTTTGGTCTCTGTCCGTGTAGTAATAGACACCGTCGTTACCGGCGAAGCTCCTCGTATGGTCACCGCTGCAGCTGCTATTCGTAGAATCGGAAACTTGTAGATGTATCAACGTAGGATGTTGTGGTTGTGGTTGGTCATCTACTTTATGGGGGCGGAAAGGTAGTAGGAAAATTAATGAGAGAGAGGACGAGAGGGAAGGGGTTGTGACTCATGAGTGTGTGTGAAACTGAAGTTGGTGGACAGAGAGTTGAAGCGAGGAGAAGAAGGATCGTGAAGGAGAAAAGGCCGGGAAGGGGAACACTAGTGTAAAAACTGCTAGCCACAACTTTTGTTGGTGGTGCGCCATTTCCGAGCATCACCAGCACTATTTTTTTCAAATAGTGCCCGCGTCCGCATATTTGGTACGACATTGATACAACCATACCACTAGCGTATAATTTTTCTTTCACGAGATAGATATTTTTTGAGTTTTTTTCTATTTGCTACCATTTTCTATGGCATAGCGCGATAGCCCATTAGGCCCATGCCAGCACTATCCATGTTCTAACTGCCATGTCCAGTAAAAAACACTAAGTTCGATTCACCTACTTCACATTGTTTTCACCTTCTTCGTCCCCCCTTATCGACTAGCGCTGCCCCCGCCACCTCCTGACCACGCCGTTCTTCGTCGCCGGAACTGCGCGGCCGCCACCAACTCCGGCAAGGAGGTGAGATCTCCCCTCTTCCCCTAGCGAATCTTCTTCCCCTCCCCAAGCTCTCCCTCCGGTGGCGGATCTGAGCCAGAAATTTTCTTTTGATAGATGGAGTAGATGATTGGTTGATATATGAATGGATATGATGGTTCTTTGATAGATGGATGGATGAATGGATGGTGCTAGTTTTTTGATATTAGTACTGTGATATTTAGTAGAAATTGATTTATTAGTACTGTGTTTTATTAGTAGAAATTGATTTATTAGGTAGATGATATTGGCATTGCCATTGCCATTGGCATTGGCATTGATTTATTAGGTAGATGATATTCACATTGCCATTGGCATTGATTTATTAGGTAGATGATATTTACTAGAAATTAATTTATTACTACTCTGATTTATTAGTATAAATTGATATATTAGGTAGTATTGGCATTGACATTGGCATTGATTTTAGTTGATCCATATTTTTCACAGGTTACCACTATGATTTATTATGCGTATGATCTTTATATTGTACTATGTTAGTGAACAATTCAACTTAGTGTTCAATATGTTTTGTGTAGAATGGATCAAGAACCATCATGTTGACTATGCAAATCAAGGTGCCAGACCAGCCTTTGTACTGCCACACTGTTCGACATCTATTTCCAGCCTAGTTTTATTCCTGCATCGGTAACAAATTATATGAACCTTCTAAAAGTTAATTTTTTTTGTTTTCGTTGCTATTTCCACTAATGCATTGTGTTTTTTTCTTACACAGATCATCCCATGCAATGTGAGATTGGCATTCAATGAGCTCACCGGAGACACCATGACCTTCGACGCTCCCGGGGGGGGGGGGGGGGGGGGGGGGGGCTACACTATGCAGGTTGAGAAGGGGCGAAAGATAACCTAGGTTTTAGGAGATGGATGGGATCGTTTCATTGCCCGCACATGTCTTAGTGCGGGGTGAATTGATCAGCTTATCCTTTAGAGGAGAAAGTCCCAGGCTTTCTGTTATCTATCTAAATTTTTTTGTCGATACTAAGGATTCTGATGATGAGGATTCTGATGATGAGGATTCAGATGACGAGGACCCACTTATTGAAGCCCTCTATGCCCAAAGACTGAGTCTGAGCGACGAGGAATCGGGCAACCTTTGGGGCGTACTTCCACCACGTGAAGACTACGTCGGGATGCCATTCATGACCCGCCTCACAAGGAAGAATGTTAAATAACATCTCATGGTATGTTACTTATTAGTGTAGTAATTAGATGATATGGATGCTTAATTAGTGCAGTAGTTGGATGATATTCATGTTGTAGTATAATGTGATGATATGCTTAGTGTAGAAATTGTTTAGTGCGGAATTTTATGATATGCGTGTTGTAGTAATGTGATTATATGCTTATATAGTGTAGTATAACGTGATGATATGCTTAGTGTACGTAGTAATTTGATGATATGCTTAATTAGTGTAGTAATTTGATGATATGCTATCATATGCTTATATAGTGTAGTATAACGTGATGATATGCTTAGTGTACGTAGTAATTTGATGATATGCTTAATTAGTGTAGTGATTTGATGATATGCTATTAGTGTAGTGATTTGATGATATGCATAGTGTAGTGATGTGATGATATGCTTAGTGTTGAATCTGATGATATATGTGGATTGAAGTGTATGCTTTGTTGATAATTGTGCATGACATGCTCATTTATCATATCTATTGTTTTCATAAATTACCTAAGAAGCTATCTGTGAGTTGTGGCATCGAGCCGGATGAATAAGGCATGGCTGGACTACGCCTTACTATAAGGGGATCCATCACCAGCTGGGCCTACGCAGTGGAGACAGATGGTCACACTGTCTTCAACCGGGCAGGATGGAAGAAGTTCCTTCATGGCAAGAATCTTCGGATTGGACAGGCCATCCTACTCACTGTTACGAACACCCCACGCCATGACTTGAGGACGATGATCATCATCAACCTCATTTAGAAGTGGTTGGGCCATCGATGTGAAATGAACTGCTTATTAACTATGTTAGCTCGTGTTTGTGAGTTCTTGTCGTTTATTACCGCTATATATATAGGAAAAATTCATCCTACCACCCGGTGGTAGTTACCCCACATGTGTCATATACTACCATGTGGTACTATATATAATATTTTATTATTTTAAATATGTTTATATACTATATGTAAGATGTTTCAAAGCAAGTTATATGAAAAAAATTGCATATGAGCCCATAATTTTTGTTATATTTATGAAATACGCACATATTTGTACGTAAAAAGAACATTCAAAACATGGTACATACTACCTAAAAATTAATATATATATATATATATATATATTACCTAATCATTATTATATACTACATACTACACGTACATACTCACGGTTTTGATAGATACTACATACAGCATACAAGTGGTGGTAACCAGCACTGCTTGTAGGAAAAAATTGTAAAGGGATCAATATTTGGTATTATAATGACGTGCATTTTTATGGCAGGCATATCATGCATCAATATTTGGAAAGGGATCAATCACATGGGGCATTAGTTGCATGGTGCTTAGGTACCCCAAACATTTTACACACACACACACACACACACACACACATATATATATATATATGACAACACTATTCTAATTCTGGGATTAGAGTAACTATTTGGATCATAGTCAGCCCTATAAGGGCCCGACGGGATGTTCCCAAACCAACTGGCGCCACCACCCCCGCGCCGTCCACACTCCGTCCCAACTAACGCCGCCGCCACCACGCTGCCCGCACCCCGCCCCAACCTGCCCCGCCCCAGTCGGCGCGCCGCCCCCGCGCTGCCCCAACCGGCGCCACTGGGGCCTAGCAACCCAGCGCGCCGTTGGTCACCTCCCTCGAGGCCACCTCCCCTCCTCCCCAACGGTGGCGCCCCCCTCCCCTCCTCCCCAATGGCGGCCTCCCCCGTCGCCTGGTAGAAGCAAGATTTAGGGCTGCGCGCTGCTGCATCCCACCGTCAGGTTCCTCCATTTCATCGAATGCTTCCCTCACCACCACCTGCACATCGCCACCATCCCCCATGTCGTCGCCCTCGGCCACCTACTACATCGAGGCACCATCGGGTTGCCGCGGATCTGAGCGTTGACCTCCTCCGCCGCACCAGATCCATTCCCTCTGTGCTACTTCCTCCGTTCCCGGTACCAACCTGGCATCCAACCGCCGCCACAAGATCGAATGGACAGCGGAGAGTTTCGCTGCCAACCTCCTTGCTTCGCGGGCATGTTCTGCCCCCCAAGATGATTCTGCAAAAGTTTTGCAGAAAGTTTGAATAGTTTTTTCCAGGAAGTTCAGATAAGATTAAAAGATCAGATGGGGGTTTTAGTACATTTTTAGAGAAGTTGCTAATTACTAGTAATAGTTGTTGCTCGTGTTTCTTTGGTTGAACTGAATGCTTGTAGATGAAGAGATCAAATTAGGTCCTTGATTATTTGTGTACATTGAAGTTGCTTGAGAAAATTTTCCTACTAGCATCATAGTTTAATCTTCTGTTGGTTAGACAAAAACATGACAGTGCTGTAAAAAAATTCGGTATCTACGAACATGCTCATGAAAAAGGGCTAACAAGTTCAAACTAAACAATAAAGTAGTTGGATGCTTAGTAAAAACATTTTTTTGTTTTCTAAGAAAGACAAAGAAGTTCAACTAAATTTTCGTACAAATATTCATTTGTAGGTTACCGAGCATGTCATTCTCTTCCTGTGCCCATGCTGCAGTCCCTGTACTTTTTTGAATGAGTTTGGTGATGATTTCTGCAGCTACATATGCGACGCCGCCGTGACCTGCTGCACACCTGGGGGTGTATCTAGCAACGTCTCGGGCAGTCATGCTTGCTAGCGCACGGAGGTGCTACTGCCTGTTAGTGCTACAAGCACACAACGTAAGGCTATGAGAAAATTAGAAAACAACAAAGCTTCCCTATTCTTTCCCCACGTGCGACCTTCCCAGGCTCCTCTCTTTGACCTTCCGCCGAGCCTTTCCGGCAGCCACGCTTGGCGGCTTCCCTGGGACCTGCAGTTTGTGCTTATATTAATGCGCAATTTATTTGGCTTAAAAAATTTGTTTTTGCAAAGGTCAAGATGTTATGTTGCAGAAGGTCAAGTGTGTATTGTGTGTGTGTGTGTGTCTGTGTGTGTGTGTGTGTGTAAAAATGCATAGCTTCATTGCAAAACAGTATGTTCATTCTTTGATGTGAGGATGGTTCCCCGTGCAAAAGGACTGCAAAAGAAATTTCGATTTCCTTTATAGTGTTGTGTTTTTATTAGAAAAAAGAAAAAAGAAGTTCAGTTTCTAACGATGATGTGGTTCACATGCAAACCAATTGAAAAACTGTACAGGTTCGCCTACCAAAATGTCCAACATTTCTTGTGGAAAAAATTTCACTCTATTTTTTGAACTCTGCATGAGAACTTTATGCTCTTTCAGATGTGTGCATTCATATTTTTGTAAATGCATGTAGCACACGAAGTGTATGTGTATTGTTGTGTGCAATTTTCTTGTATTATAATAGCATGCGAAGTTCATGTTTCAGAAATTCATGAGTTCACGTGCACCACATACTGAAGAAATTCATTAATGAAAAAAAGGACTGCCTAGCGACAGCAAAAAATGCCTAAAAATGGTGCGAGGCAAAAAACTGCATAAGATATAACATAGTAAGTTCGTAGAAAGGGGGAAAACATAATTTTGTTTTGTAAGTTTAACAATTTCTAAAACACACCTTGACGTTCAAATTTAAAAGATAGGTTGCTTCAATGTTTATTACAAACCTGTAACTTTCCCTGGTACTGTAGCATAAACTAAGAAGTTCAAAAATTAAAAAAATGGATCAGTTCGAAAAGTTAATAAAAAATGGTGTCTCTACATTTTAGTAAAAAATTGGAGAAGTTCAAATTTAAATAACATAGAAGTTCAAAAAATTTATTCCAAAACCAAGAAAGTCAAATGAAAAAAACCGAGTAGTTTAAAAGGTTTGTAAACATGGATGTGCCCCTGTATTTTTTAAGATCTGGAAGTTCAAATTTAAATAAGTGAGCGGTTCGATGTTTATTACATAACTAGGACTTTTCCCTATACTAATGAATAACACCAAAAAGTCCTAATTAAAAAGAATGAAGTTGTTTGATGTTTATAAAGATCTTAGATTTTTCTGATAGTGAAGATTAAAACCATGAAGTTCAATTTTAAAAAAAGGGAGTAGTTCAATGCATATTAAATACTCAGTTTTTTCTCGTTACTAAATAATAAAACCAAGAAGTTCAATTTTGAAAAGCAGAGCAGTATGATATTTACTTGTAAACTCAGTTTTTTCTGGTTACTAAAGAACAAGACCAATAAGTTCTATTCGAAATAACGAAGAAGTTCGATGTTTGTAACAAAACTCCAATTTTCACATTTCTAGAAAACACACAAAGAAGTTCGAATAAATTTTTTTAGAGCGGTTCGATGTCTGTAAAAAACTCAGATTTTTTCCGTTACTAAAGTGAAATAGACAGAAGTTCAAAGTGATAACAGCCAGAAGTTCACGTATTGCATGGTGTGTGTTTCATACGAGAACAAAGAGTAAAAAGGTGAAGTCTAAATTTGGTGTTGCTAGAAGTTCAAGTGCTCTTCCATCGGAAGTTCCAAAATTCTTGAGAGAAAGGTTCACCGCGTATTTCCATGTTCAAAAACAAAAAAATAATTCTCTCAATCCACAAAGAAGTTCAGTAATTATTTGATAGCAATTTGATTTCAAAAAAGAAAATAAAAAATTCAAATTATAAAAATGGAAAAGTTCATGTACTACATGGTGTGTGTTTAATATGAGAAAAATGAATAAAAAGGCAAGGTTTTCCTCGTTATTAAAGAATGGAAACAAGAAGTTCAAAAATTAAATAACAAAGAAATTCAACTTTTAATAATAGAGCGCTTTAAAATTTCATAAAAAGATTAAGAAATAAAACCAGGAAGTCCATATTAAAAAGATGGAGAAGTTCAATGATTATAGAAAACTCGGATTTTCCTTGTTATTAAAGAATGGAAACAAGAAGTTCAAAAATTAAATAAAAAGAAATTCAACTTTTAATAATAGAGCGCTTCAAAATTTCGTAAAAAAGATTAAGAAATAAAACCAGGAAGTCCATATTAAAAAGATGGAGAAGTTCGATGATTATAGAAAACTTAGATTTTCCTCATTATTAAAGAATGGAAAAAAGAAGTTCAAAAATTAAATAACAAGAAGTTCAACTTTTAATAATAGAGCGCTTCAAAATTTCGTAAAAAAGGATTAAGAAATTCAGATTAATATTCATAGAAAACTCAGATATTTTCATGTAACCGAGACAAGTTCAGATTGATAACTGCCAGAAGTTCACGTACTACACGGTGTGCATTTTGTATTAAAAATAATAAAAAAGCAAAGACTAAAAGTTTTATTGTTATAAGTTCAAGTCCCCCGTCGGAGAAAGTTCGAAAAATTATTGTGAGAGTGGTTTGTACAAAAGAAATATCATTTGTGTAACATTAACGAATGGATGAGAAAATTACAAATGAAAATATGTCACAAAAGTTCAACGTGAAAACAGCAGGAAGTTCAACTACTACAGTGAATGAATTTTAGATGAAAAACTTATAAAATCGTCGCGAGTATGAAAAAACGATCAACACGGGAAAGTTGCATGTTTACAGCAGCTTTCCACCGGTATATCACTTGTTCAATTCCGATGAGTGTTTTGGTGAGTGGATGGAGAGCTACAAGCAAAAAAAGCACATGAAAAACATAGTGAAGTTCAAGTAAACATGTCGAGAAGTTCAAGTTTTTCACGCGGTGCATTTTTAAAGAATCTGTTTCGCGATAAAGGTAGAACGAATGATCCTGTCGTTTTCGAAATTACTTGAAAACGGCTATGAATCAGAGAAAACCATCAATATGAAAAAGTTTCGCATTTTTCGTAGCTTTTCAACGGTATATTATTTGCCCCATTCTGATAAAAGTTGTAAAAATTACAGCTAAAATACGTTTTTAGCCATTTTCAAAATTGCCATAAAACCGTAATGAATTGGGAGAAATAATATATACCAAAAAGTTTCGCATTTCCTCAAGCTTTCCAACGCCATATCATTTGCTGCATTCGGATGCAAGGTTAAAAAATTAGCTCGACAATACGGACTCGGTGGAACTTCTACCATTTTCTAAATTACTTTTAAACCGTTCAAAATTAGAAAAAACTTTCAACAAGAGAAAGTAGTGCATTTTCATAAGCTTTCCAACACCATATCATTTGCCTCAATTGGATTAGCCGTTTAGAAATGACATCGAAAATACGAACTCGGTTGTTCGGTTTGCGAAATTTTACAATTTTCCAAATTACTCTTTAATCATAGGGAATTAGAGAAAACTTTCAACACGTGGAAGGAGCGGTTTTGCAGCAGCTTTCCAACGCCATATTATTTGCCTCATTCCAATAAACGGTTTAGAAATGCGATTGAAAATACGATTCACGTTTTTTGTATGAAGAAAAAACGGTTTTCAAAACTGCTCTTAAATCGCTTACATTTTTCCAAAAATTCAACATGGGTCATGATACTGGTGTCCATAGCTTTCCAACAATATATCACAAGCCCCATTTGGGCAATGTTGACGGAAGTTCAATCTAACAGTGGGAGAAGTTCAGGTCGAACAACTCAGGCAGTAAAATTACAAAAAAACGCAATTTCATCACAACCCAAGAGCAAAATCCGCCAACGAGAGAGATTCCTATTTAAAACGGGTATTTAATTGCTAAAAAATGTTTCTAGATTACACTAACATCATATAGAACAGAACTAAGTAGAATAATTCACGCGGGGAGAGATGGTTGTGAAGATAGCCCGAAGGTCGGGTTCGTACAGAGGGAAGTTCATGTGCATTAGTCAGGCAGTTCAGGTTGTGATCAGAATATTATTCTGATCCCGTGATCAGAATAGTGTTTATATAGTCGTGCTATTCGTCACCCTGGGTGAGGAATAGTTATTCTTCGCCCCCACTCTATTTTACTATCAATGCACCGTAATTTTACGTTCCGTAAGTTTTGTCTTATTTCCGACGCAAAAAGGGACCGTAAGAAAATATATAAACACCGTAAAAAATATTTGATGTTATGTAAAATTACAAACGTAAAAACATAATCTAAAATACACATAAACTGCAAATTTTCTTGTCTTATAATCTATATTTTTATTTTCTTATGTCAAATTTTACCTAGTGAATCAATAGGAATGTAACTATTTGAATTCCAAACGTAATTTAATTATGAAATGATCGTAAGATTACCTCAGATGAAGAATTTATTCTGCACCCTGGGTGATGAATAGTAACATTATATATATATATATATATATATATATATAAAAGGTCGGGTTTGTACAGAGGGAAGTTCATGTGCATTAGTCAGGCTGTTCAGGTTGTGATCAGAATATTATTCTGATCCCGTGATCAGAATAGTGTTTATGTATGTATGTATGTATGTATGTATGTATGTATATATATATATAGGGAGTGGATTAAATCCAAATCCATCTACTTTATACCAACACCCACACAAAGGGGGGAGATGAGATATAAGGTATAAACCGCATTTTATAAAAGGTGCCCCATTCAATAGAAAGAGAGCAGGCATACAATTGTGCAAAGTTCGAGCAATGAAAAAGAAAGGTTCCAGTGTAAGTATATCGATACGGGTATAAGGTTCCACTTTGAGGGGTATAACACACATGTCGAGCAATTTCCTCTGACGGTCCCCCATCACCCCTGGCAACAGATATACTTTTGATGTCGCTCTCACCATCTCTTTGTGCCTTCTTCTTGTTGGGGGATGCGGTAGATCATTAGAGGGAGCTAATCGACGAGGCTAGTGGACAGAGGGTATAACACGTTACAAAAGGTGCCCCATCCAATAGAAAGAGAGCACGCATACAATTGTGCAAAGTTTGAGCAATGAAAAAGAAAGGTTCCAGTGTAAGTATATCGGTACAGGTACAGGGTACCACTTTGAGTGGTATAACACACATGTCGAGCAATTTCCTGTGATGGTCCCCCATCACTTCTGGCAACGGATATACTCTTGATGTCGCTCTCGCCCTCTCTATGTGTCTCCCTCTCAATCTATCCCTACCAGTCTCTCTCTCTCTCTCAACACACACACACACACTCTCCTTAGCAACTAAATGTACGATATGGAACACGTTTCGACATTTAATTGGTTTAACATGAGTTTTCATTTTGCACCTGTAAAAGCTCTATCATGTAAGGTACTAGAACTGGCTACTGCATATGAGGCACCCTCCATTATGTTGTCGAGCACCTTTCAACCATAATGTAAGCTCCATCTGTATCTCCACTGCGCTCTTTACCCTTTCGAAGAAGACTACCCAGCCTTTGGAGATTTTTGTCATCAATCCAAATTCTATCTCTACCCCTATACATATATTCGTCCCTATCTCTTCGCTCCCTCTCTCACACACACACAGACACACACACACTCTCTATCAATCTCTCTCTCTCTCTTCATTTCTTTCTTTGTCAGTTTATCACAATCTCACTTTCGATCACCCATAGAAAGCACTCTACATTATGTTTTGAAGCGCTTTTCAACCACGATGTAAGCATCGTCGTTATATCCTTTGTGCTCTTTCCTGTTCCAAAAAATTGCCCATATCCATCTCTATCTCCCTCTCCCCCCGTCTCTCTTTTTTTGTCTATCTCTCTCAATCTTCCTCTCTGTCACCCATACACGACACTTTTGATTATGGCATCAAGCACTTCTCAACCATGGTGTAAGCACCCCCTATTCATCCAATGCGCTCTTTACATTTGTATGTTAATCTCTCTCTCTCTCCCTCTCTCTCCCTCTCTCTCTGGGAGGGAAATGAAGACGACACACTTGCCGCACAACACTGTGGCCAAAGAGAGTATCGGCAGCGACACCATTTACAAAAGTGGCCTCCAGTGGGAGATGGTGACCTAGGCCAACTCCAACGCATCGATGCAAACGGGCGCAAAATTTGTCTGGTTTTGTTCCGTTTGGATTAGCTGTAGGGGCGGCGTATGCTCTTCTCCGCGCCAATCTGGGTAGTGCTCCCAACTGGCCGACCAATTTGGACTGCCTCACTAGGTTTTTCTAAGAATCATATTTTCAACATCAAACTTAGCAAGTAGATTGCAAAATGAAGCTAGAGTTCATGTCGGCATACAAAATAATCGTATCTCGTCCATAGTTCATGCATCTCGGCCAAACATAAGATGATCACGCATTTAGCTCGAGCATCTCCTTTTGCTTCTTCTCAAACTAAACCCTTTTTCTTGTGGACATCTAGTTCAAGTCGGTCGCCATGATCTCCACTTCCTTCAAGATTAGTGCGAGCTTTATCTCCTTGGCTCTTTGACCGGGCATTGGTCTCATCCATCTCGAGCTTCTTCTTTTGTATGTCAAAGGTGTTCATTGCCTTCTCGGCCTCTCCCTTGGTCAAAGAAGGTACCCATACATCGATGGTGTTGTTGACATGCGCGGCGACTCTAGAAGCTTGGGCAAGCGAGGTGCCGATGAGCCCGTGCTAGCCGCCGCAACCACGATAGCGAGAAGGGCAGTTCGGAGTACCCTAGCAGGAGGAGCGCGTGCTCGCATCTTGGCGACGATGGCGTCGGTGTCCCTAGCGGCGGCCTGGGCATGAGCGGCTACTGCGGTGTCTTCTTTTTCCCTTTCCTTCGGCCGGCTCACTTCACGCTCTGGACCGCCCCTCTCCTTGTAGGTGATATTCTTCTTCAGCTTCTTCGAGGCCACGGCGCGGGCGGGCACGACAGGAATGGGAACAGCGGGGAAGGGGTTGGCGGCGATGTTGGGAGTGTCGGCCATGGTGGGAGGGCAGGAGGGTTTCGGGAGAGAAATGATGTTAATGGAGATGGTGTGCCATAGATGGGCGGGCCAGGGGAGGACGTTGTGGGTGCAAATCCAACCCAAATTTGGACCAAAAATGGGTCCAACAAACAAGAAAACGGGCATTCGTCCGTTTGCTTCAGCACGTTGGACCGTATTTTTTGTCCGCGCAAATCCAAATGGACGCGGGCAGACGAAATGTTTCAGCGCGTTGGAGTTGCCCTTATACTTAAAAAACATTTTTCCATTTTAGGTGGAAAAATAATATTGCCCTTTTTAGGCAGAAAAAGAAGTTTACTATTTTTAAAGGTGAAAAAGAAGTTTAGATATTTTAGGGGAAACATGCTTCACTTTATTCATCAAGAACCAAGTTTACAGAAATTTTACAAGAGTATCATGCAGGTTGATAAGCCACAGATGGCGACCCTAACCTAAGTGCAAATCATGTTTCACTAAATGGCGCGCCTCCATATTAGAGAGGCGACCCTCATGAATAAAAATGAAGAACTCTTTTCACAAAAAAGATGCTAATGCATGGTATGGACGTGCACAATTCTCTCATAGAATTAATCTATTTGGGCTCTATTACGTGTGTGGCTGATTTACTAAAGCCCACATACAAGTCTTGGCCGGACAGGGTCCGTCTGCAAAAATAACGATGGTCTTTTCCCGTTCTAATCGCTGCTTACAGACGGCATATTTCCCATTGTACCGAGGTCGTCGCATATCGTGCGCCCGGATAGATCTCCTGCTCCAGGAATACAACTTTCCCCCTTCCTGTGATTTTCCTTCTTCCGCGAACGAGCAGATTGAGCACGCTTTCTTCTCCACGACTTGCCACTTGCCAGTCCTCCAATTCTCTTTCTCCACTACGCCTCTCAACCGAAGCAGGATGTGTTCGACCTGTCTCCTGATGCCATGGTGTGTCCTTTTTTCAGCTCTTGAGATTGGGGCGCCAATTGACGCGGGTCTCTACGCCGTCGGTCGCCGGAGCCTTAGCACTCACCACGGCCGAGCACACAGCCGCCATTCCCCACTCCACGCAGCCGTTTCATTGACTCAAGCTCTCCTGACGGATAAACAGCCATGGAACGATGCTGCTGCTGCCTCCGAATATGTTAATTTAGGCAAGTGTGATAAGATCTGATGCAAACACACGGCAGCCCACAAAGAGATCATCTCAGTTGATTAGCTTTGACTTACAGGCCGTTGGAGACTAGAGGCGGCCAAACAGTCGCCCTGTTGTACGTGCTGTCTACAGTGTGGTCTGTAGATGACATGGACACGCGGTCCAGACGCTGGCCGACTGAACCAATGTACATACGTCCAGGTAGAGTGACTCGTGAAGACAACCGCCAAAAATTAGCCAAATGCCTATTGCGCAACCAACCGCCGAGACTACAGTCCAATTCGTATGACAGGAAAAACAATACGGTAAAACCCGGTCCTAGAGAGACTCGTCAAGTCAACCAAAAAACACTGGCAAGCATGCGGCGATGGCTTGTTGCATGAAATGGGAAGCCAACAAAACTTTCAGGACGTCCGTGACACATGTAGCAGCCTTTGACTTTATTCATTTCTGACATTGTGTGTGCTCCATGTTATGTTAATATTTTTATAAAAACTTGACATATGGCATGGTACAGGAGGTCCTTTCCATATTCCAGTGAAACTTTGGGAATTTCTGACAAGGTGTGTGCTGCCATTTCAAAGATTCAGTTGCCGCATCTCCCCGAACAGAGATGCATATCAGCTAAAACAAATAAGCATGCCTTACTAACTAGCTAAAACAAATAAGCATGCCTTACTAACAAATAAACACACATATTACTACTTGACATTTTTGCACAAAAGTTGTGCAATGGGCGGTTGGGGGAAGAGGATGTGTTTTGGTTCTGGACATGCAGAGTATTTCCACCGCACCTTACAAGCACATGAAATGTTGAGGTCTCTTTGGTTTACACATGAAATTATGCCATGGTTGGCCTCAGAGAGAAAATATGGATGTAGGGGCGTGTAAGCACTGCCCTATGAGCCAGATGTTGCAGCAGCAATATTGACCAAAAGAGGCATGATGTGGTCATCTACAGGCATAGATGGTGCATAGGTATTGCAGCCGGGTAGGGTGTGCAAACTAACACAAAAAAGAAGGAAAATAAAAAGATGCTCGAACCTTTCATCTGTTGGGCAGCCAGCACATGTGGGCACCTTTCATGGGCTTGGAACCGTCTCGCGCGGGCCGATGACTGGCGCGCCGCAGGGTGGCAGGCTATGGACCGGGCCTAGTTCATAGGCACATGTGCGCGTGGTCCAGAAACATCTATAAGAGGAAATAAAATCTATTCATCTAAAATGTGAGAAATTCAAAGATGGCAAAGATTTGGACCAGATCCCGAGCTCAACATGTGGCTATGATTGCCACCTCCACAAGGTTGTTGCATAGGAAAGCTTTTGTCTCTCTCTCTCTCTCTCTCTCTCTCTCTCTCTCTCTATATATATATATATATATATATATATATATATATGATCGATTGTCACTATTATTAACTGCTAATTAATGGTCTATTAGTTGGTATCATTCTACTGTGTGTTGTTTTATACGTGCTTAGATCTAATGTGAAATGCTAAATGTTATATATGGTGGAGAAAATCATTATTTTTGGCCGCTCGAAACGTTTGTGGCTTTCAAAGTACACTGCACGCCGGTACCTGTGTGATTATAGTGCTGCTATTGTCCACGTGGCACGCCATCAACACGTTGAATACTGCTGGTGTAGCTTCCCACGTCAGCACTATTTTTGAACAGTGGCGTAAGGTGTCCACACCAGCAATGCACTTTTTGCCATGCCATAGCTAGGCTTTTATGCATTAGTGGAAGAGTCTTGGTGTCGATTGGAAGAAAACTAAGCTTAAAAAATCGGCTAGATTATTCTGGGTGTTCGGTTGGAAAAAAGAATATGTAAGTATAACTAAACCACTGAGGTGGCAGATATGATGACGTGGGTGGCTTGCATGTGAAGATAAATAAGAAATGGGACGTTGATGTGGACACTTTGCATGTTGAGAGAATTGGGATCAACTTCTTAAGAATGAAAGATGTATTGTTCTTACTTGAACAAACAAAATACTTATGAATATACCTTCAACACAAGCATCACAAATACAAGAGAATAACTAAGATAGAATCTAACCATATGCAATCACACATTTTTTGTCACTTTGGGGCTCCGACAACCTCTCATGCAACAATTCATAAACTTAGGGCTTGGTAATTTCTGTCACTCCAACCATCCACCATTGAAAAACTAGTCACACAATGCTCTCCTATAGGCCCTTAACGATGGAGTGATATGCAGTCGATGTTCACACATTACCACTAGATAATTACATCACAACCTAATATCAAAATATTGAATTATATTCAACTTCACAAGATTACTCGTAACAAGGTTTATTCCGTGTCCTCAAGAACACAACGAACTACTCACAAGACATCATATGGATCATGATCAGTGGAGATGAAATTATGATTAACAATCCAAACATATTAATCTTTCACCGACAAAACTTCTAAGCATCAACTACAAATACTAATCAACACCAGAAAGCACTCTAAAAAATTTAGGTAATAGTTCATAGATTGAAAGCAAGGGTTGGAGATGGATGACGGTCATGAAGGTGCTGATGATGATCCCCATGATGTGGTGGCGTCGATGTCTTCGAATTCCCCCTTCAAGAAAGAAAGGATCCTAAGAAAACAACCCCTAGAGCAGAAAAGTGTTATGCCTCAGTTTCGCCTTGCATATGGCAAAGGAAAAATCCCGTAAAATCACGAACGAAGTTTTAGGGTCATATAAGGTCATTGGGTAGTAGAACTTGTCGGGGGATCCTGCGGGTCCCACCAGGGACACCACACGGTTGGGGTGGCCACATGGGCCCCCACAGGGTTCTCCTCAAGTGGGCCAAGGTCTCCCCGGCTACCTTCGACATAGAAACCGTCATATTTTCTTGAATTTTTTGGTCTTTGATTTTTTTTCTTCAATGTTCCTTGGTTTTGCTCCTTTTTTTGCAAGTATAAGCTTTAAGGGGCGCGCGCGGGGGGGGGGGGGGGGGGGGGGGGGGGGGGGGTCATAATTGCGAATTTTCAAGAGGGGATGTAACTGCAAGTCGTCCAATGGGATCACCACTGCAAGTTTTTAGTGGGGTTGCAAATGCAAGTTTTCCAAGAGATCACAACTATTAGTTTATAATGAAGGGCACAACAACAAGTTTGCAAAAGAGGTCCCAACTGCAAGTTCTCCATGAAGGTCGCAACTATAAATTTTTCTACGGATCACAATTGTAAGTTTTTAAGAAAGGTCGCAACTGCAAGGTTTTTAGCATGAATGTAACTGAAAGCTCTCAAGAGGGGTCACAAATGTAAGTTTCTAAGAGAGGGTCGCAACAGCAAGTTTTTAAGAAGGGAGACAAACTTATTCACAAAGAACACATAAATAATTTCATTTTCCATGGTATAATATTTTTTCCTTCATTTAGTTGTTTTAACATTTTTTAAATAGTTTGTCGAAACAAATATGAGAAAAACAGTGTGCCACAAAACTGGGCATGGCCACGCCACACGATTACTACTAACGATTGCTGTGGAACAGAGGAAAACAAAAAAAAACTCCGAAAACTGAAATACATGTCGGACCATGTCGCTGCTATCAATCCCATGAGAGCTCCCAATCAGCAATTTAAGCACCCGTGGCTCCCGCAGCGCACCAGTGCACGACGCATAGCCTGCCCAAACAAGTGTTTCGCCCCTCGCTCGCTCGTCACACGAGCTAGTCGCTCACAATTTGAAAAAAAAAACAAGTCGCTCGCTGCTCACGCCAGCACAGGACTCTGTGCTTGTTCGGTTAAGAGGGTGTTTGTTTCCAAGAACTTATTGGTCTAGAGACTTAAATAAATCTTTATAAGTCTCATCTAAATCAAACAGGAGGGATTTATAGGGACTTAAAGTAGGCATTTGGAACTTATGAAATAAGACTCTCAAGAAGGGACTTATAGTTGTAATATGGTCTTATAGAGACTTATAAGTCCCAGGAACCAAATAGATAGAGACTTTTTAGGGACTTGTGACTTATAAGTTGGGACTAAAAAAGTCTTAGGACTTATGAACCAAACAGGGTCTAAATAGTTGACAATTGTAGGTTGAACCATTAACCTCCTGACTGGTCAAACCATTGACCGTTGACTTCACTAAAAAACGTGAAGTGGAAAAAAGTCATGAATTCAAACAAACATCAATTTTGTAAAAAGTTTTTAAACTTTAAAAATATATAGCGATTTCAAAAAAGTTCATGAATTTGAAGGTGGTCAAGGATTTGGAAGAACGTTTGCAGATTAAAAAACAGTTCCCACATTTAAAAAAGGTTTATGGATTTGAAGAAAAGATTATGATTTTTGTAAAAAAACATGGATTTGTTTTTTTTTCAAGATTTTAAAAAAGTGACGTATTTGATAAAAAGGTTGCAAAATTGAAAAAAAAATCCCGGATTGAAAAAACATCTCAATTTTGAAAAACAAGCATGGGTTTGAAAAAAAACTGGTGAATTTGAAAATGTCATGAATGTTAATAATGTTCACAAATTTGTAAAAGTTCACAAAATTTGCAATTTTTCAGAAGTTTTGTATTTTTTTGAAATTTAAAAAACATAAAGATAGAAAAGTCAGGATCAACATAAAAACAAAGGCAGGAAAAACATAAAGATAGAAAAGGAAAAAGAGCAACCACAGAAATTAGTTCAAGAATAAACTGGTGGTAGAAGCTTCCCCAAACCGCTGCAAAGGGAGAATCGAATATAAGGCCAGCCCACTTATGAAGAAATTCCGCGTTTCGCGTCCGTCCGCTTTGAGGGCGCCCCCTATGTCCCGCCTGCTGCGAGGGCGCCGCTGGCCCAGTAAGACATGCATGTCATGCTGACATAAATCATGTTTCATTTCTTAAATATATATTTATAAAAATTTAAATTTACTTACAAATTTTAAAATAGAATTTTGAAAAATCTTAAAATATTATGAAAACATGGTAAGACGGTTATCCAAAAATGCTGGAAATTTCACAAAAAAAGTTCGTCACAATAAGAAAATGTATGCAAATTTTGAAAACATGTGCATCCAATGTAGTAAAGAAAATATTGTCATAGGGTAAACAAATGTTTCATACCGTTAAAAAATGTAGTTGATATTCTATGGAACTATTCATTTGTACAAAAAAACAAAATCATATACAGTCTAATTTGTTTTTTTGCAGAGGTTATTTTTTTATTTCCATTAAGAATGTAAATGGAATTTTAATGAAATAATCACGTCTTTCCAAATAAATGTCCATGCAATTTTCAAAAATGTCAATACAATGTACAAAATATGTTTGCATAGTTTAAGGAAATGTTTATTGACATAAAAACATACAACGTGTATTTTGGATAATGTTACGGTGTTTTCAAAAAGTGTTCAAAAAAACATGTATTCTAAAAATTTATACATTATGTGTTCGGAAAATCTTTTTTTTAACACAATACAGACGCAAGAGCTTATATAAACGCGCATACACTCACCCCTATGAACGCACCGTCTCCTCCCACTGAAAGCGTATCGCCGGAATTCCTGAAATAAATCCAAGATAAATGCGAGCACCAGGATTTGAACCCTAGTGGGTTGGGGATACCACTGTCCACCTAACCATCTCAACCAGAGGTTGGTTCGCGAAAAATGTTTCACTTTAGCTCCAAAAAGGTACATTATACACCGGGAAAAAGTAGACATGTATTCAAACAATAAAACAGATAAAAACCTCATTGCAACAAAAGAAAGGCAAAAAATCGAGGAAAATGAAGAGTGTTATATCTGGCCAACTAACAGATGGCCAGCCCAATATGAGTTCCTGGGAGCGGTTTTAGAAAATTGTACGACCGTTTTCTACCAGTTTTAGAAGTTTTTGCGCATTTTTCTTTTATACATTTTCTGTGTTTATTTTCTTCAGAATTTTCCAGTTAATTTTGTATGTCTTTTCTTAATTTTTTATTTTTATTTTTAAATAAATGTCTCCCTTTTCCAATACATGTCCTACATTTTTGGTATCATCTAGGACATTTTGTACATATATTGAACATTTTAAAATACATGATCAATATTGTAAAAATACTTTTTTTGAACATTTTTAATGTGTGTTAAAGAGTTTTAAAACACATGTTGTTTATTTTTAAATGATACAGAACATTTATTAAACTACGCAAAAAAGTTCAATTTCTCTTTTACATACTTTTTAACCTTCTTCAATGCACGTTAATATTTTTCGTATACACATGTAACATTTTGTTGATACATGATGAACATTTTTCAAATATATGTTGAACATTTTTTTCAAAAAGATATTTGAACATTTTTTCCAGTAAATGGTAAACATTTCAAAATACACATTGAACATTTCTATGGAATGCTATGAAATGACAATTAAACTACATGAATATATATATTTTACATTGTGGAAATATTATTTTTTAATGTCACGAACTTATTCTTGAAGTGTGCAAACATTTTTTTTTTAAATTCCACGAGTATCTTTTTTTGAATGGTACAAACATTTATTTGGATTACATGAATGTATTTATATTCTTTAAACTTTTTTATAAAAGGTTATGACCATTAGTGGAAATTTGTGAACTTTTTCTTGGATGGTACGGTTTGTTGAGAAAATTATATAAACAATTTTTCCATTGTGTAATTTTTTAAAAAAATATCTGGAGCATTTTTTGAAATACATGAACATTTTTTAAATGTCACAAGATTGTTGTTTTGAATCCTATCAACATTTTGTAAATGCTGCGCAAAAAATATTTTTACACTGCATGAACATTTACTAAAGGGTAAAATATACTGGAGGTCCGAAAGTATTTCTAGTGTGTCAAGTAGGTCCTAAATGTGCATAAGTCGTTCACCGCGGGTCCTAAAAGTATTTCAAGTGTGTCAAGTTGGTCCTAAAAGACGTGGGTAAAATACACATATAGAACCCGCGGTGAACGTTTTCAAACTTTTTGGCCAACTCAATATATGAACCCGCGGTGAACCCACGGTGAACACATATAGATCAAGTCAGAGATAATGAAGAAAAAGATATATGGTCTTTTATGTGGGGCAACTCAACATATTCTGCAATGAAAATTTATAGGCTACTAATGGGAAATCATCAAGCCCCTTTACCTGTTCAATGGATATGGAAAACATGTTGTCTACCTAGGCACAATTTTTTTGCCTGGCTAGCACTCAATGATAGAATTAACACCTGTGATCTACTCATCAGGAAAAATTTCACTCTGGATGATACATCATGTGCTTTATGCAATGACCAACCAATAGAATACAGAACACACCTGCTTTTTGGTTGCACCTTCGGTCAAAGCTTCTGGTGGAGTATAGGGATTGAATGGAATATAGACTAGAATATCAACATGATGATCATTATTGCAAAACAGACATACAGATGGGATTTTTTCATGGAAATTATCATCACAGGATGCTGGGCCATCTGGAACCAAAGAAATGATGACATCTTCGAAGGCATCAGAAGTTCACCAGTCAATTGCAAAAGAAGTTTTATTGGATACTTTAGAGATACAATGATCACAGCTAAGCCTAGTATCGAAGATGGTATGCTCCAATGGTTAGATAGCATGTAATTTTCTTCTACATAGAGACTTTGACTCTAACTTGAATGGCATAATCATGCCATGATGTAATGAAACCATGTATTTGAAGGAAATATGCCCTAGAGGCAATAATAAAGTTATTATTTATTTCCTTATATCATGATAAATGTTTATTATTCATGCTAGAATTGTATTAACCGGAAACATAATACATGTGTGAATATATAGACAAACAGAGTGTCACTAGTATGCCTCTACTTGACTAGCTCGTTAATCGAAGATGGTTATGTTTCCTAACCATAGACATGAGTTGTCATTTGATTAACGGGGTCATATCATTAGGAGAATGATATGATTGACATGACCCATTCCGTTAGCTTAGCACACGATCGTTTAGTATGTTGCTATTTGCTTTCTTCATGACTTATACATGTTCCTATGACTATGAGATTATGCAACTCCCGTTTACCGGAGGAACACTTTGTGTGCTACCAAACGTCATAACGTAACTGGGTGATTATAAAGGTGCTCTACAGGTGTATCCGAAGGTACTTGTTGGGTTGGCGTATTTCGAGATTAGGATTTGTCACTCCGATTGTCGGAGAGGTATCTCTGGGCCCTCTCGGTAATGCACATCACTTAAGCCTTGCAAGCATTGCAACTAATGAGTTAGTTGCGGGATGATGTATTACAGAACGAGTAAAGAGACTTGCCGGTAACGAGATTGAACTAGGTATTGAGATACCGACGATCGAATCTCGGGCAAGTAACATACCGATGACAAAGGGAACAACGTATGTTGTTATGCGGTTTGACCGATAAAGATCTTCGTAAAATATGTGGGAGCCAATATGAGCATCCAGGTTCAGCTATTGGTTATTGACTGGAGACGTGTCTCGGTCATGTCTACATAGTTCTCGAACCCGTAGGGTCCGCACGCTTAACGTTACGATGACAGTTATATTATGAGTTTATATGTTTTGATGTACCGAAGGTTGTTCGGAGTCCCGGATGTGATCACGGACATGGCGAGGAGTCTCGAAATGGTCGAGATATGAAGATTGATATATTGGAAGCCTATGTTTGGATATCGGAAGTGTTCCGGGTGAAATAGTGATTTTACCGGAGTACCGGAGGGGTTACCGGAACCCCCCGGAGGCTATTGGGCCTTATGGTCCCAAGTGGAGGAAGAGGAGAGGCGGCCAAGGGGCAGCCGCACGCCCCTCCCCCCCAAGTCTGAATTGGACAAGGAGGGGGGAGGCGCCCCCCTTTCCTTTCCCCTCTCTCCTCCTCCCCCCTAAGTCCTAATCCAACTAGGAAAAAGGAGGGGAGTCCTACTCCCGGTGGGAGTAGGACTCCTCCTGCGCGCCTCCTCCTATGGCCGGCCGCACCCCCTTGCTCCTTTATATACGGGGGCAGGGGGCACCCCCTAGACACAACAATTGATCATTGATCTCTTAGCCGTGTGCGGTGCCCCCCTCCATCATAGTCCACCTCGATAATACTGTAGCGGTGCTTAGGCGAAGCCCTGCGTCGGTAGAACATCAACATCGTCACCACACCATCGTGCTGACAAAACTCTCCCTCAACACTCGGCTGGATCGGAGTTCGAGGGATGTCATCGGGCTGAACGTGTGCTAAACTCGGAGGTGTCGTACGTTTGGTACTTGATCGGTCGAATCGTGAAGACGTATGACTACATCAACCGCGTTGTGCTAACGCTTCCACTTTCGGTCTATGAGGGTACGTGGACAACACTCTCCCCTCTCGTTGCTATGCATCACCACGATCTTGCGTGTGCGTAGGAATTTTGTTTAAATTACTACGTTCCCCAACAGTATTAACCACTAGTATTTAATGGTAAAAAATGTTTTCAAACTTTTAGGACCTACTTGGCACACTTGGAATACTTTTAGGACCTTCGGCGTATTTTACTTTTTAGTAAATTTGCTATGAATGCTTTTAAACTTTTTAAGTAAAGTAATTTTGAAATATCTATATTTAGTTTTTTGGGATACGAACAAAATAAAAAGAAGAAGAAGAAAAGGAAATAAAAACCCAGTAGCGAGTGTGACCATCCCCTTGCTTGGTGTTTAGACTGAATAGTTTGAGGAAATATATCTTGATCTTCCACTGTACATGGGCTCATGCAAATGCTATAGGTCAGCTTGTTAACCTAGGTAAATGTTTTATTCTTTTTTGAGAAATTGTCAACCTATTGATGGAGAGGAGGTGGTTCGGTTGTGTGGTGTTTAGACGGAATAGTTTGAGTAGAGATATCTTGGTCTTCCCACCGTATATGAGTGCATGTCTAAAGGTCGTTTTCAGAACCTTCAATAGAGGTTCACTAAGCACATTATGATATGGGATGGTTCAACCCTTGCTCAGAGTGGTAGGGAAGTACTCATCAAGGTGGTGGCGCATGCTCGTCCAACATATATGTTGGGTGTCTCCAGCCTTCCGGCGACCACATCCGATGATTTAAAGACGATGGCTCATTATTATTTTTTGGAGATGAGCATGGTGAAAGGAATGCATTGGCGCCAATGTGTTCCTATTACCACATTAAGCTCCCAGAAATCGCATATGGAACTCATTGTGACTTAATTGCGTATTTGGGACGTACGGAATGAGATTACACATGACAAGCCGACACCTTGGGTGGAGGCTACTCCACGATTTCTTCTGAACTACGTTGACTCATTAATCGGAGTAAATAGCATAAAACTACTACTTTACAGGCTAAGGTTCTAAAAAACTACCGTTTTTTAATTTTTCGCTGATAACTACCAAGTCAGGGGTTGACTGTTTCAAAAAACCCTAATCACAGAATGCTTTAAAATTAATCATGATTATGACAGTTGGGACCCGCATGTAAGAGAACCGTTTGTTTGACCGTTTGTTTGACTGTTACCTTACATGTAGGGCCCATATGTCAGTATTTTTGTAAGTTTTTTAAAAAAGCAATGAGGTCTCTGTAACTTTTTTAAAAAAGCAATCGGTCCCTGGCTGTTTTCTAAAAAAACAATCGGGTCCCTGACTGCTCTTTGAGGAACGGCGCAGGCAGCTCGCCGGCGGCCTGGTCACGGCCAAGCGAAAGAAGGCGGCGCGGCCGCCGCGTTCCTTGTCGCGAAGGCGGGGTTCTCTAGTCGTTCCTCGTCGCGAAGGCTGCCGCTAGGAACGAGTGTTCCTCGTTTCGCGACGGGCTAGGTGGAGGAGCTCCTTGCCGACAACTGCTGCTGCTCCTGGGCCATTGCGCGCGGCTGGAGGCGGCCAGAGCCTTTGTCCATGGTGCGGCTGGCGGGGGCCCTTGCTCCTCGCGCGTTCCTGGCCATGGCGCGCTGCTCACGACGGCCCGAGCACCTAACCATGGCGCAGCTGGAGGCGGCCCTTGCTCCTCGGCGCGCTCCCGGCCATGGCGCGCGGCTCGCGACGGCCTGAGCCCCTGGCCAAGGTGCGGCCCGTGCTCCTGCGATGCGGCTGCTCCTCCGCGCGGCGTTCTTCCTTGCCGTCGGTGGGTGGTGGTTGTAGGGGAGAGGAAGAAGAAAGAGACAGAAGGAGAGAAGAGAAGATAAGAGGAACAAGAGGCAACTTACATGTGGGTCCCACATGTAAGTTAACGGTCAAACAAACAGATTGTTTAGGAGTGGGCCCGATCTGTCATAAAACGATTTAAATCGCTAGGAACGAGTGTTTAGGGTTTTTTGAAACAGTCAACCCCTGACTTGGTAGTTATCAGCGAAAAATTAAAAACCGGTAATTTTTTGAAACCCTATCCTGTAAAGTAATAGTTTTATGCTATTTACTCCATTGATCGGCCTCAACCCCAACGCCGATCCAGTCAAAGGGAAGCATGCCATTGATGTTGTGCTGGTGCAGTAGTCATCACAACATGTGAAGAGAAACCAACGAGCAAAGCAAAGTGGCAAGCGCCAGTCGCAGGTTGGACAAATTTAAATGTTGATGGGTCCTTCTATGAACGGACTGATGCAGCGGGCGTAGCTATGGTCCTTCTAGATGACCGCGACGATATCATTTTCTATGCGTGCAAGCAGCTACGGGCATGCTCGGAGGCCCTAGAGGCAGAACTGGCGGCTTGTCGGGAAGGCCTCTCGCTGGCTCTTTAATGGTCCTCCAGACGATTGTGATAGAATCTGATTGCCTAGTTGCACTAAACATGGTGAATGCAAAGGCTCCAGCTAAGTCTTGCCATGCTTTTTTGCCAGGGAGATAAAAATTCTTGATGAAGATGGGAGGGAGGTTCTTTTTACTCATGTGTGTCGCGAACAAAACCATGTGAGTCATTATTTAGCAAACTATGGTAGAAGAGAAGAATGCACTGCGGGTTGTGGCTTAGAGCTGGCCCAGGTGATGTGCGTGAGCTTTGTATGCAAGACTTGGTTGATGAGTGTTGAACGAATTGTTTTCCTCCGTAAAAAAAGATTGATTGGGGCACTGGGAGTTCTCTAGATAATCTCCACTTACTGAAGTGTTTGGATCACGAGATTATAACCCTCCTACAGTTGTCTTAACTTCTAAAACATGCCCTCCACCCAATACACACACACACACACGATAGAAATATTTGGGAACTTCGTTCTTCGTTCTGATGCGAGCAAGCTCTAAACCCGCAATAACACAAGCATCGTTACGCATAAAGATTGAGTGGATGCGCCGCAAGACAAACCATAATGTAATGTGGGATGGCAGCTATGCAATGCTTACCAGCTTTGTCGCACGGGGTGTGCCTCAGGTCTCTTTCCTTCCGGTACGCCATACCACACAAAAAGTCGTCGATGCACAAGAAGACATGCATGCTACATGATCTGGTCTAGTATCATCACCTCGATAGGGGAAGGCACGCCGAGTGCATCCGATGTCCCGATGTGCATCCGTACTTACAAGATGGTCGCGAGGATCTTCACACCGTCGTGTTGTTAGTATTACTATATCCACACTTCACTCCATTGTTATTGCACTCAGAGGTCAATGAAGTTGCACCAAATTGATGGGAAGAGGCGCAATTTGAGCTCTGAGTCTGAGCTTCACTTTCTTGCAATCCGGCCACCTTCTCTCCTAATTTTCAGAACTCATCTCGCATGAACTAATATCAGTCCACCAAAACGTATTAACCAACCAATTATGTATATTCAATCTATACAAAATGTCTCGGCAAGTTCTACTTAGTAGTCGTATTAGCCTGAAGAGTATTTAACCAAAAAACTACCACTTTACATGTTCGTGTCCCACTGAACTACCACTTTTTCACGGGACTACCACATATGTTTGAAATTTGTGGCTAAAAACTACCACATCGCACCGATGACCTCTTTGCTCAAAACTAACTATGATTATGATAGGGATGGTCCACCATCATGTCCACATGGCACTGAAAGTGAACACCATTTTGTTTGACCCGTACGCTGAACGTTATGAGATGTGGGGTCCACATGTCAGTTCTATCTCCCTCAATAAAATTTCCTCATGCGCATATTATTTTCAGGGATGGACCACCCATCACGTCCACTATGCACAAGGCAGCGTCACGTGCTTGTGTGCGGACACCGACTTTTGTGTGCGAGGCACAATTGCTTGGAGTGGCTGGAGGGCATGGGGTTGCTGGAGTTGCGTCGAGATGAGTTCTGGTAGAGGCAACGAGCGGCGCTACATGATCATCTAGCAAGAGGGAGACATGGGGCATGGGAGATGGGGTAAATGGTTGAGAAATTGACCACAAGCACATAGGCGTGCTCGGTTGAGGCGGGGAAGAGGGAGGAAGCGCCGTGGACGAACACGGTGACTATCGGAGCATGAACGCGTGGGGAGAATGACTTGGAGAAGGGGGAACTTGGGGACACGCCGATAAACTGTGCTAGGGCCTCGGGAACTGAGGAAGCTATCAGTAAGGATGGGAACTTGCCGGGGGATGAGATCTGAGCGCGGCAACGATCAATCGAAGGCGTAAAAGAAGTCGACCATGTTGTCGATTCACAGAGACTTGGCCTAATTACTTAGGCATGGAGATGATACATCTCCAACGTATCTATAATTTATAAAGTATTCATACGATATTTACATTAATTATAGGGATTTATATTTTCATGCCCCTCATCACTTAGTTCTCCTCAGTTTTGCCCACGCTCTTTGGCAGTCCTCACCTTTCCCCTCCATCGCGTGGCCCACCCTCGCAAAAGGCCAAACGGGTGTTCGTAGTCGGGTCAAAGTCTTTGACCGTTACTGGGCGTGGTTACTGACGTGTGGGACACCCCTGTTAGCGGCTGCCCGCTCGTAGATGCTGGGCGCATATACTGATTTGTGGGACACCTCTGCCAGCGGCTGCGTGATCGTAGTTGGTGGTCGCAATTACTGGCGCGTGGGATACCTCTGTCATCGGCTGCATGGTCGTAGGTGGTGGTCACAATACTAGCGCATGGGACACCTTTGTCAGTGGCTTCACGGTCGTAGGTGGTGGGCGCAATTACTGGCTATTGGACACCTTTGTCAGCGGCTGCGCCAACCGAAAAAAAGAGGTGGCTTATTAAGCCAGGAAGAGTACTCGAGCCCGGGACCACACGCTCAAAGAGAGGCGCAAGAGCCAACCGACCAAGTATATGTACATGACTTTTGAAACAGTCATCACCATTTTATGCACTAAATGAAGCGAAGGATAAACCAACCGTTTAGTCACTATATGTAGTATACCATCGGGGTGTTAATAGTTTTATTCAAATCATTTGGTGTGGCAGATGCACTTGGGACAAGGAAAGTAGAAATTCCAAACCACTTTGTATGAATGGTCAACAGTGCAAGTTTGACTATAATTTGAACAATAAACAAAGAAAATGAAAAAAGGATAAAAAATTCAAATGACTTCTTTTGTGAAGGAAGTGCCTCAAATAATTTTGAAATTTGTTCCATTTCATTTTTCATAAAAATAGGCCACATTGGATGGCCACTGACCAGGTTTCAGCAATTTAGAGTAATATTGATATATTCCATGCATTTAGTTGAGTTTTACTGAATTTTCAAAAAAAACCCAAATTTGCACTACAAGTGTGATGTAGATTGGTCCTGAAAATTTCCAAAAATTATTTTATGCTACAATATAGGTGGTGGATGCACTTGGGACAAGGAAAGTAGAAATTCCAAACCATTTTGTATGAATGGTCAACACTGCAAGTTTGACCCCAATTTGAAAAAAACAAAGAAAATGAAAAAGGCTCAAAAATTCAAATGCCTTTGCATTGAGCCATCTTATGTGCACTAGTTTGTGGTAAAAATATTAAACTTGCAATACAATGATAACCCACAAGTATAGGGGATCAATTGTAGCCTCTTTCGATAAGTAAGAGTGTCAAACCCAACGAGGAGCTAAATGTAGAACAAATATTCCCTCAAGTTCTATCGACCACCGATACAACTCTACGCATGCTTAACGTTTGCTTTATCTAGAACAAGTATGAAATCAGAAGTACTTTGTAGGTGTTTTTGGATAGGTTTGCAAGATAATAAAGAGCACGTAAATAAAAGCTAGGGGCTGTTTAGATAAAGAAGCAATAAAGTTAGTATAGCGACTGTGTAAAAGTGGTGGTAGGAGTTGCAAAATTGTCCCTAAGCAATTGACTACTTTACTAGACCGATAGCAAGTTTTATGTGGGAGGGGCCACTGCTAGCATGTCATCCCTGACTTGGAATTCTATGCACTTATGATTGGAACTGTTAGCAAGCATCCGCAACTACTAACGTTCATTAAGGTAAAACCCAACCATAGCATTAAGATATATTGGTCCCCCTTCAATCCCGTATGCATCAATTTCTATGCAAGGTTGAAGTTTCTGTCACTCTTGCCCTCCAATATAGAGTCCTATCAACATGCAACTAACCCTATGGTGTGATCCACGCGCGCGCTCATATGATGGGCACCAAAGGACAGCAACATAACCACAAGCAAATTAAATTAATCATAGTAATTCACCAACCACCAATAGGACAATGAAAATCTACTCAGACATCATAGGATGGCAACACATCATTGGATAATAATATGAAGCATAAAGCACCATGTTCAAGTAGAGGGTACAGCGGGTTGCGGGAGAGTGGACCACTGTAGATAGAGAGGGGGAGGTGATGGAGATGTTGGTGAAGATGGGAGAGGTGTTGGTGTAGATCGTGGTGATGATGATGGCCCCGGCGGCGTTCCGGCGCCACCGGGGGAGAGGGGGAGAGAGCCCCCTCCTTCTTCTTCTTCCTTGACCTTCTCCCTATAGTATGGTAAGCATTGTCCATTACGCTTTGTGTACTAACCCATGGTCTACGGGAGAGTTCTTTGTGGGGTTAGGTATGCTTCCATGGGCTTGCGTCAAGAGGAAGGTCTCATACAACCCATGGAGGTTGACATCAAGTGGTGATCGTCATCAAGATTGCGGTGTGCAAGTTCAAGTGGAGCATCATGAAGAGATCATGCTTGAAGCTTGCCGTCCATTGTGGTGACAATGGACTTGTGAAGATGTGCCGAAGAGTGGCTCACCCATAGTAGAGTATGGGGGAGAAATCAAGTAGTCTTCATCAAGCCAACGCAATCAAGAAAGGTGGTCCAACTTGAGGAAGTCAACATCGTCATCATCTAGCTCAAGTGCACAATGTGCAAGGCAAAGGTTTGCCCTTGACAGGTTTTCTATTATATCGGTCTCATGGTAGTTGTTGGGAGACCATGTTATAGGATGTGTTGGGGATATGACTATCAGATATGACCTGCCTAGGAGAGGCCGGGTCATCCCTATGGCGGTTCATCTAAATAGAGCCCAAGAGGATATTAACAATGACGGTTCATAGACAGGCTTAGTAAAAGGCCTAAACCTGAAGGCGGCTTAAGGCCCATGAAGTGTAAACCGCCATGTATGTGTAGACTTGTAATATAAGGCATGTAAGATAAAGTCACCGAGCCAGACACGTTGTATGAGCCGGCCGGGACTCTGTAGGCCACAGGGCGTCCACCCATGTATATAAGGGGACGGCCCGGCAGCGACTTAGGATAAGAAAGAACAAATCGAAAGCTAGGCAAAGCGGATTCGCTCCCTAGTAATCGAAACCCTAGCAATTCCACCTCTGGATTAGGCTTTTACCTTCACCGCAAGGGGCCGAACCAGTATAAACTCCTCGCATCCTTTGTCCGTGTTTTAACCCCTTTAAGCTAACCTCGTCGCAATGGCTCCGCAACTAAGTCCTTCCATGAGGACATCTGCTGTGGCACTTCCACGACAGGATGGATTGTCGTACTATCAAGGGGGCTCTCAGTTTGTAGCTTGATCGTATCATTCGTAGAGAGCTCAAACCATTGCATCCCTGCATCATCTTTCTTGGTTCTTATCTGGTGTTTCTCCTTGTGAGATTTGGAGCTTATGGTCATCTTCATGACAAGCTCGAGTTCATAAAAAACGAGTTCACATGCATCTTCTATGATGTTTTCGATGTTGGGGTTTTTGCCGGTTCTTCTTTCATAGAGGTTTCACATCTCTATACCTTTGGCATTTTTCTACTGCCTCTTCTTACTATAACCAACTAGTTTGGGTTTGCTCAATCCAGAGCTGTTTGGATAGTACTTGTCGTCATCTATCCAACTAGATTGAGTTTGCTCAATTCAGAGCTCATTTGTAGAAGTTATGGCAGTTCTGGTTTTCCTGCATCCATCTGTTTCTCTTGGGCAGTTTTTAGCCTCCAAGTGGTAGTACCGCTCTGCTCCACGGTAGTACCGCTCGTATGGTACTTCCGCTATGAGTTACCGCTCTCTCTTCCGCTTGATTTCTTGCTTCTGTAAATGGGCGACAGTAGCATGGTAGTAGGCGGCGGTAGTACCCCTCGCGTGGTACTACCATTTGTCTACTACCATTGCCACTACCGGTTATTCTTGGGTTGCTGTAGTCTTTTCTACTTTCGCAGTACTAGGGCGGTAGTACCACTCCGTGCGGTACTACCACCATGTCACCACCTAGTACCACTATTTCTCTCTACTACTTGGCCTTTAGCGGTAGTACCGCTTGTGCACGGAATGTGCACATAACGGTTGGATTTGGGGGTGTCTATAAAAGGGGGTCTTCTTCCCCGTTGAATCTAATCTCTCAAGCTTGTGTTCTCCCCCCATTGTTGACCTTCTTCAAGCTTGCTATCTCTCAATCCCTCCAATGATTCTTGCTAGTTCTTGAGGGAAAATAGAGAGAAGATCTAGATCTATGTTTCCACCAATCACTTTCTCCTCTATGTGAGGGGAACCCCTTGGGATCTAGATCTTGGAGTACATTGTGTTCTCTTCTTCATTCTTCCTCTCATTATTCTCCATAGCATTAGTTGTTGTGGTGGGATTTGGAAGAGAAGGACTCGGGCACTCCGTGTGACCTTGACATTGCATTTGGTGCATCAGTTTGAGTTCTCCACGGTGATATGTGGAAGTGAAGTTGAGAATCTTGTTACTCGGGTGTTTGGGCACCCTAGAGCTTGTTCCTCTTGGGTGCCTTGGTACCCTAGACAATTGGTGTTATCGGAGCTCAATCATTATGGTGTAAAGCTCCAAGCAAGTGTCGGGGGTCTCCAATTAGGTTGTGGAGATCGCCTTGAGTAATTTGACGGGTACCAGTGACTGCCCCCAAGGGTTGTGACGGAGTAATTGACCACGGGTACCCCGAAGACGGCAAGATAATATTTCAAGACATCGGGGCTAGCAAAGCCCCTCAGTCCGACTGCCCAGCTGCTCCTGCCGGCTCCCCGTCCGACTGCTCTGCCCGGCCGGCTGCCGGCTGCCGACTGGGCCGACCAGCCGGCTGCCGACTACGCCAACCAGCCGGCTGCCGACTGCAGCCCAACCCGACACCGACAAGACACCGACGAGACGGCCATACCTCGGACGAGACAACTGTACCACGATGCCATCATGTACAGTGTCACTTGTCCCTGGGCACTATTCATGAAGTGACCCAGGAGACAAGCATGACACCCACACCATACCACCATGCCCACTTGTCCATGCCACTACATAGCTTAGGAAGTAAGCTAGCCATGCCTATATAAAGGCACACATCCATCCATCTAGGGATGGACTCAGGCACACACATGCTCACGCACACACCCACGGCCAAGAGCCATTCGACCACTAGAGCATGCATGTTCATCCGGCCACACGCATAAACAAAGTCAGACGCCTATGGCACTGACAAAAGATACAGCTCCAGGAGCACTCTGTACTAGGTATATCAGATACACCCAGACATGCATCAGTAGGAGTATTATCTCTCTGGAGAGCTCCGAAGCTGGGTAAACCATCGCGTGCTACTCGCATACCCGCTCCCAGTCCTATCAGCAGCAGTCTTACCCTCACACTAAGCCCTTGTGGCATCTATCGACTCGCAAGCCCCCCGTGAGAATACCACGACAGTTGGCGCCCACCGTGGGGCGGTACTACTGCTATGCTACCACGCTGCTGCTGGTTCCGCAGTCCGGGCGGGACCACTTTCGTCATCACCGCGGCGTCGCCGTCGTCTCTCCGGTAGCGCTCGGGGGCCCGATGTCAACACGCCCTCAGAGCAGCCTCGAGGGGCGGCGCGTCCTCGCCATCGGCCTCTTCATCTTCATCATCGCGGCATCGCGCCGCCTCTCCGATAGTGGTCGGGGGCTCGACATCGACATGCCCCCGTAATGGCCGTGAGGGGCGGCGTGACCTTGCCGTCGGCCTCGCCCTCTTCGTCACCACCGCAACGCCGGCCGTCCGTCCGCGCGCGTGCCGTGCGCGGGGCTCGCTTCGGTCAGCTGCATCAATCCACGCGCTGCCCGTGTCCGCTTCCCTCCACGCCGCATCTAGCTCCGGCCAAAATGCACGGTTGCTCCTCCACAAGCTAGCCAGCAAGCCAAACATTGCCTATCCACAACCCATACACCGGTCAGATACTAGGTGGATAGAGTGTGTACATTTGTTAGACAAATGGCCGGATAATGGCCAGACTCTACTCGGCCCACGCCCAGCACCGGCTGCTCCATCCTCTGGCCGGCTGCCCGCCTTCCGTCGTCTGCAGGAATCATGGCCGGCTGGCAACTGGGGCGACGACGCGAACACGGACATCCAGGCCGGCTCCCGCTCCGCCTCGGCCGGCTCCGATTCCGCCTCGGCCGGCTCCGATTCCGCCTCGTCCGCCTTCGCATCCTCGAAGTTCGCCTCGGCTGGCGCCGGCTCTCCGCTCTCGTCTGGTCGGTCGCATGACTTGAATCCCGGACCCGTCTCGGCCTCGTCCGGCTTCTTGCTCCTCTGGAGCCGGCCACCCTGAGGGCCCGAGGAGGGGCCCGAGCTGCTCCCGACTCTCCCGCGCGGCCGTGTGCGCGCATGTGGCCAGCCGACCATGTGAGCCTCGCCGTCGCTCCGGCCGGCAACTCCGTCTGGCAACGCCATCCATCAACGGCGCGACGCCACCACCATCTCTGCTCGCCGTGCTCGGCTCCCGCCTTGTTCGCTACAACTCGCTCGCACGCGTCTTACTGCCTCCGCTCCGGGTCCCCGCGCGTCGCTCGACCCGGCCCCAGCCGTCATCGCCTCCTGCGGATCTCGTCCGTGGCCGCCCAGGCTCCCTGCAGCTCCATGGCTACCACTGCGTCCGGCCTCGTCGCCGCCTGGGGCCCTCCCGCGCCCGTCATCCGCACCCAGATGTGGCGACCTCCACGCCTTGCCGCCTCCTTGCACGCGTGCCGGCTTGGCCACCCGCGGCCGCGCGCCAGTTCGGCCGGCTGATGTTGTGCCCGCCACCGGTCCCGCGCTTGCGGTCCGCCTGGCCGCCCTCGGGTCACTCCGGCCGCCTCCCGCGGCTGTCCCGCGCCGGCTCCGCAAACCCGGGCCGCCTGCTCCGCGCGCCGGGTCCGCGTCCCGCCTGGCCGGCTCCAACATGCGACTCCAACCCTGCGTGCGCCGACTTCGCCTCGCCATCCAGCACCCGGCCTTCTGTGGCCCCGCGCGTGCCGACTCGCCCACCCATCCAGCTTTGCTCGGATGGCCTCCCGCCCTCCGCGCAACCTGACCCGACCGGCTCCGCACCTCCCGGGTTCGGCTCCCCCCGCGCCGACTCGCCGCCTGGCCGTCTCGCGCGCCCCCGTGCCAGCTCCGCTCGCCACTGCGCCCGCTCGGCCGGCTCCTCCACCCGGCTCCGCGGAACCGGCCGCCGGCTTCCGCCCGCACCCGGCGCGCGCTGCACACTGCTGCCGCCTCCTGCGGACAGAAAAAGAAAGAAGAAAAAGAGCTGGGCCGGCTGTGAGAAAAGTTAATAGGGCCGGCTGAAAAGAGTACTGCCGCCAGCTGCACGAGCGACTGTTTAAAAAAATGATGAGGCCGGGTGGAAAGAGCCGTCGGCTGCCCGGGTGCAAAAAAAAGAAGAAGAAGTCGGCTGGAACAATAAAACCGTCTGGATGACCAGTCCGAATGGCCAAGCCGGCTGGACTGCCTCCTGCTCCGACGCCACACCCAGCGGGTGCGCTGACGCGCCCCCGCTAGAAAAAAGACAAAGTAGTTGCCGGGAGATCTGGCCCGACTGCTCAGCAGTCGGCCTAGATCTCGGGGGCTACACCCAGCGGGTGCGCTAACGCGCCCCCGCGAAGAAAAAGACAAAGTAGTTGCCGAGAGATCTGGCCCGACTGCTCAGCAGTCGGCCCGAATCTCGGGGGCTACACCCAGCGGGTGCGCTGACGTGCCCCCGCGAAGATTGCAGACAAGAGAAGAGTTTTGTCCGGCTCCGAGCAGCCGACAGAAGAGAAAAAGAAGAAGATAGGTGCTGCAAGATGCATCGCCGCCTGGCCGGTCGAGCCTGGCCGGCCGGTACCCCCCTTCGAGCACCCGGAGGCTCGAAGGCTACACCCAGCGGGTACGCCGGCGCACTCCGCAAGCACCGAGCCATGCCGGCTGTCTTCGACAACGAACGCGACTACACGAAAATCAATGTGAGCTCCTCACCCGCATATTTTTTGCACCACGCAAGCACGGATAACCCCGAGCGAAGCTCGGGGGCTGTCTCCGTGTTTTATTACAGTAGCATCACTGTTTGCCCCGGCGCCAGCCAGAGTTGGCCCGGGGGCTGGCCGCTTGGCCTGAGACGTTAGATCCCGTAGACGGCTTAGTACCGTGCACGGTACCAAAGGCCCACTCTTAGTCACAGACCGCAGAGCGGCTATCCGACTAGCAAGAGTGAACGCTGGAGGCCACCCACGCGAAAAACGTACGGGAAGAAAAACGGTTCTCGCGACCCGGTCGTTTCCTTTACAAGTATCTGCTCGGTCGAATCTGCTCCCAGACTCTGAGTACTGTACACTCCACTTCGCGGCCCACTCTCAGCCACAGACCGCAGACCGGCTATCCGGCGAGCGAGAGCACAAGCCAAAAAGCGGAGGGAACATGAAAAAGATTGAAGGGGGCTCGGACGAAACTGAGTCGGCACCCTCTGCATAAAACTTGCAATGCTAAAAGCAAACATTTGATATATCTACGTGGACTAACTTTGTCTTTTTCATGATCATTTCCATGAACACTCACCAAAAAACCTCCGCCCAACTTTGCCAATTTGCCCGGAGGCTTGGGGGCTACTGACAGAGTAATTGACCACGGGTACCACGAAGACGGCAAGACAATATTTCAAGACATCGGGGCTAGCAAAGCCCCCTCAGTCCAACTGCCTGGCTGCTCCTGCCGGCTCCCCGTCCGACTGCTCTGCCCGGCCGGCTGCCGGCTGCCGACTGAGCCGACCAGCTGGCTGCCGACTGCGCCAACCAGCCGGCTACCGACTGCAGCCCAACCTGACACCGACGAGACGGCCATACCTCAGACGAGACAGCTATACCATGACACCATCATGTACAGTGTCACTTGTCCCTAGGAACTATTCATGAAGTGACCTAGGAGACAAGCATGACACCCACACCATACCCCCATGCCCACTTGTCCATGCCACTACATAGCTTAGGAAGTAAGCTAGCCATTCCTATATAAAGGCACACATCAATCCATCCAGGGATGGACTCAGGCACACACATGCTCACGCACACACCCACGGCCAAGAGCCATTCGGCCACTAGAGCATGCATGTTCATCCGGCCACACGCATAAACAAAGTCAGACGCCTATGGCACTGACAAAAGATACAACTCCAGGAGCACTCTCTACTAGGTATATCATATACACTCAGACATGCAGCAGTTGGAGTATTATCTCTCCGGAGAGCTCCGAAGCTGGGTAAACCATCGCGTGCTACTCGCATATCCGCTCCCGGTCCTATCAGCAGTAGTCTTACCCTCACACTAAGCCCTTGTGGCATCTGTCGATTCGCAAGCCCCCCGTGAGAATACCACGACAGGTTACCAGAGTGTACGGGTTTGGTGACCGCACTCAAGGGTCCCTTAGTGGAATCACGGTTTCTTGCATTGTGCGAGGGCTTGAGGAGATTACAGTGGCCCTAGTGGCTTATTGGGGAGCATTGTGCCTCCACACTGCTCCAAACAAAGATTAGCATTCGCAAGTATGTGAACTTCGGGATACATCGTCGTCTCCATGTGCCTCGGTTATCTCTTACCCGAGGTCTTTACTTATGCACTTTACTTTGTGGTAGACATAGTGTTTCATTTTATATATCTTGCTATCACATAGTTGTTTATCTTGCTTAACATAAGTTGGTGCACATAGGTGAGCCGAGTTGTTTTAGATTTTTGCTTGACAAATTAAACGATAGTTTTATTCCGCATTTGTTCAAGCCTAAGCCGTATTTATTTTAAAGCGCCTATTCACCCCCCTCTAGGCGACATCCACGATCTTTCATTTGGGTCACCACTTGTCACCCACAAGAAAACATGGCACAAATTGGACATTGAAACATGCATAGCTACTTATATTCAAATTGGAGATTCAAACAACACAAATTTCATTTAAAGTTTATAATTTGTACAAACATAAACCCTAAACAAAGCTACTGATTGTCGCCGTCCATGCCGGAGCCACTGCCGCCGCCAAAAAAGTCCTCGTCCTCCTCCTCCTTCTCGTCCTCATCGTCGTCGCTCATGAGGTCGATGGTGACGTCAGCCACGGAGGCGACGACCACCTGTTGTAGCCCCGGTGAATCCACTAGGTTATCAGGGTGGCGATGTGACCCCTTTGTCGATTTGCACAGCGCCTGGAGGAGCCCCGACAGGTTTGCAGGGTCGCCAGGCTCGCTAGCCACCGCCCCCTATACTTCGCCAGCAGCGGCTGCTTCGGCTCCTGCTTGGGCTCGAGCAGGGTGCCGCCATAGACCGTCACAGGCTTGGGCTTGGGCACGAGCAGGGGGGCACGAGAGCTTGTTGAGGGAGTCCTGGATTAGGGGGTCCTCGGGTGTCCGGGCTATTTGATATGGGACGGACCGATGGGCCGTGAAGATACAAGCAGAAGAATTTCCCCCGTGTCTGGGTAGGACTCCTCTATGCATGCATGTGTGCACGATATCAAGCGACCCCTAAGGAATGTCATCTTAAGGCTGTGAAAAGGATATTGAGATACTTAATTCACACACCAAACTTTGGCATTTGGTATCCTAAGAGGTCTTATTTTGATCTTGTTGGCTACTCCGACTCGGACTATGCCGGTGACAAGGTTGATAGAAAGTCCACTTCGGGTACTTGTCAATTTCTTGGTAGATATCTTGTGTCTTGGACCTCCAAGAAACAAAACTCGGTATCCTTATCCACCGCCGAAGCAGAATACATTGTCGCCGGTTCATGTTGTGCTCAATTACTATGGATGACCCAAACTCTTAAGGATTATGGGATACATGTGAAACATGTTCCATTGCTTTGTGATAATGAGAGTGCCATTAAGATCGCTCACAATCCCATGCAACATTCTCAGACTAAGCATATTGAAGTTCGTCATCATTTCATTCGAGATCATGTTGCTAAAGGAGACATTGATCTTAAGCATGTTCGTGCCGATAAGCAATTGACGGATATATTCACCAAACCGCTTGATGAGAAAGTATTTTGCCGTTTGAGAGGTGAATTGAACATCATTGATGCCTCAAACTTGGAGTAGAAACTCCATTTGGATGCATGCAAGGTATGAGCCTTTAACTAATCCTTGATATTTCTGTTATGATAATGATTATATGTCTTGGATCTATACTTGTTCCCTTGCATGTTATCTAACCCTTGTAGGTACTTGGATGAGCCCAAATCTATGAGATTGCAACTTACTCACATCTTGAGCAATCTCTACATCACCAAGTCTCTATAATATGGTGGTTGAAGACAAGGAAGCATGAATCATTTCAACATATCCTTTGATAATTTGAATATATCAATTTTCATTTGCTATCAAATTTCATGATTGTCATTTTGGATACACAAGTGCTCTTCCTTGCAAAACTAAGCCATGTAGGTAGATGGACTCAAACTATAAGTGGTGCTCCCAACTCCTGATGAACTACATCAACCTTGAGCATCCAACACAAGTTCGACTACATGATCAAGATCAATACCACCACCCAAGGTATGTTATTCCATCTTGGAGAAGCTTTACCCCAAGTCATGGGTCAAATCAGCTCAACAAGATGTGAATACATCAAAATGCTTAAACGAAAAATGGTAACCCCATTTTGAGCTTAAACAATGAGTATGACCTACGATCAAGTGTCGTCACTTGACTCCTCGATCAATATACTCTAACATAGGTGACTTTGTCGCCGACCATTTCTAGATGAAGTTCTCTAGTGTTTCTTTGTGTTCTTGCATTTGTTTCTTGCTTGTTTGTTCCCCTTTCACTTCATCTAGATTACTTTTCTTTTCTCTACATTCTCTGCATCTATTTCTTTACAAATCTTTTAGCCAATTCCCTGCAAATCCTTGTGAGATCTTATTTGCCAAGTGAGCTGAGATGACAAAAATTTTCCTCTGTATTGAACTCGGTCTCACCGATTTCTGCCTATCGGCTAGACCGAGCTGCAATAATGCATTGTAGATTGTTCATCGGTACAACTGACAAGGACAAACCCGGTCTGACCGATATGCATCATCTATGACATCTCCAACTTGGTGTCACCGATGAAAATGACTCGACATTAATGATTTCACTACTGAGAAAATATTTTGCCATTACAATTATCTTTTCTTTTACAGATCCACTGGATGATTCTTATCCTCTACTAGCATCTTAAATTACATGATGCTTTGTAATGTGACTCAAGGACCAAAACTGTTTGACTCATGCTCCAGAAGATCTCTTCTTGGAAATTGATGTCAAAGGGGGAGAGAGAGAGCACTTCTTAGCTTCTCCAGATGCTAATCAACAATAAGGAGAGAAGTCACATGTCTTTAAGAGGGGAAAGACGTGTTAACATTTGTTGCTTTGCTCTGATTTTATTTTACCCTACCTTCTCCCATTATCCAATATCAGATTCAGGGGAGAAAGAGTTCATATCTAAGGGAAGAAAATCTTTGGAATTCATTGCATATCTTTAATCTTTGGGGACATGTCTATATCCAGATAGAGTACTAAGTGCTCACTTACTACATGTCATCCCAGTCTTGCTACTCTTGTGGTTTTCTCATTTGCTCTGTTTAGTAGGTGCTCTTGTGTTATCTAACCCTGTTTTCTCAAGTTCACCTCTTCCAAAGCCAACTCAAGACCACAAGGTAAGTATATGCATCACACTCATGTGCATGATGATCTCTTGCTGATGTACATATTGTTTGCAAGAAGGACTCATGAACATGAAAGTATATTTCTTGTATTTACATCATTTGATCTGATGCATATAGCCAAGATACATGTAACTCATTGCTTGCTCTGACATGCTTATGCATTCACATGCTCTTATATGCTATCTTTACATGATTGCATACATGTAGGGGGAGCCTATGCATGTTACATGTCTTTCCAAAGCTTTACTTTTTATTCTTCATATCTTTATCTAAAGCTTTGATGTATGTTGTCATCAATTACCAAAAAGGGGGAGATTGAAAGCACAAGTGCTCCCTAGGTGATTTTGGTAATTAATGTCAACATTGTAAGTGCATCTAGTGCCCCTTAGTGATTTTGGTGTATTGAAGACTTATAGGTTAAGGGACTAATGTGTTTGTGAGTGTACACGGGTCTATAAATCTATGAGGAGTTTGATATTTATAGAGAAAGTCGACCCCTAAAAATGAATGTCTTCAACTGAAGACTTTGACTTTCTGAAGACTTTGAAAGTGAAGAAATTGGTGTGATCCTGAAGACTTGATATTCATGCAAGGAATATGAAGCGTGAAGACTTTTGTTTTCGTAGTTCCATTTTTCTCTTTCTTGAGTCATAGGAAACACCGTACTGTTAAAGGGGGTCGAGGTAAAACTAAGGAAAAGTTTACAAGTGAAGCTCATGTCAAAATCCTACACCTACCAATCCCTTCGAGTGAAGCCATTGGAAATATCATACAGTTCAGTCAATTTCTTCAGTGACAGAGACGAAGATCTTCTGGTCTCTAAGGAATTTGTTCTAACTAGGGGTTAGGAATTCGCTAGTGCGGATTGCCTACAAGTGAGGAACATGATAGCCCCGAGGAATTTGATACTCAAATTTCCGACCGTTGCTATGCTATGCGCCAGTTGTCCCAAAATATCTACCCACCTGACGGTCATATCATTGAAGGGCATTTATGTCTTATCATGTCGGGCTGCTCCCTAGGCTATAAATAGCCAGCCCCTACAACCACTAGCTGGTTGGCTGCTCCGCGAGAAACTTACACTTGTCATCGAGAGCATCCCATCCTCCAGGACTATGAGAGAAAATTATCAAGTGAGGAAAACCCAAACCCAAACACCTACAAACCCAAAGTGATTGAGCATCACTAAAGAAATTGTTCCTGTGTGGAACCGACGCTTGTTACCTTTGAGGACCGTGCATCCTCCAAATGGTTAGGCGTCATGGTCTAGAGCATCCAAGAGGAAATTGTGGATCACCGAGTGACCGAGTCTGTGAAGGTTTGGAAGTCACCTGAAGAGTTACCACGAGTGATTGGGCGAGGTCTGTGTAACCTTAGCTCAAGGAGAATACGGTGAGGACTATGTGTCCTCAGGTTTAAATACCTAGCCGCTCCAACCAGATGTACGACTGTCACAGCAGTTGGAACTGGTGTACCAAATCATCCTCTTCACCAAGCTGCTGGTTCTATTTCCTCAACTCTTTCATTCCCTCATTTGTGTGTAGAAGTACTTGATCGTTACTGTTTGAAGACTTTGACTGAAGACTTTCTAAATTTCCTCAATCCTATTTCTTCAGTCAGTTTGTGTTGGGGATATAACTATTTATGTAAGCCGCCCAGGAGGGGCCGGGTTACGCAAAGAGAAGCCCATCTGAAGCCCAAGACCAAGACGTGAAGATGGCGATTCAGTAAAGGGTCTACATCGATGACGAAGGCTGGGGCCCCGACGCCGGCTCAATTGAGTACGGGTACCAGGTCCCCTTTGGCGGAATCCACGTCTTCATCTGCCGGATTGGTGCGCCGGGCCCCGAGCCGGACAGCTGCACCGACCTCGTCGAGACGGCTCAGCGTGTGAAACCCGCCCGAGCTCAACCCATCATGAAGCATGCCTTTGTGTGTTGCATCCATGGAGGTGAACTTCCTAAAGGATCTGAAGGTGATGGTGAGCCGGCCGCCCTCTCTGACGGTGATTTGTCCGCTGGCTCACCAGATTCGCTGTATCAAGTTCAAGATGGTGTGCTTGGGGGCTGTTCTGATGGCAGCACTATTCCGGACCCCTCAGAGTCGCCAAACTGGGCAGGAGTCTTCATAGCTGGTACTCAACCCGGCCAAAATTCTACGGCCTCAGCAGCGATAACGTCTGGGTTAGGAGCAGCCGGGGCAGGAGGCCCTGTGCGCTCACCGGCTCAGGTGCTGATGGATCTCATGGATAAGCTTACGGCCTTGTTAACTGTTACAGTCGTCCCTGCGAACCAATCTGAGCATGAGGCAGAGGTGGCACAGGTTCGCGATGAGATCGCCCGGGCCAAGGAAACCTTAGCAGCTGAAGATGCTAGATTAGCAACAGAGCGGGCGGCTTTGGACGTACGGGCGCAACAACTTCAGGCAAAGGCCTTGCAGCTCACGTTGAGCTTGAACGCATCTAATGAGGTAATGAGGAGGAGACATCAGAAAACTCAGTCTCGTTTACGTCAGATTTATGATCCTCGGAATCTCTTTGCTACACCCGGGGCCGGCCCAAGTAATCTGCCAGGTGCAAATCAGTTTATGACATCCGGAGCGGGAGGCCCAGTCCAGCCTCCGGTGACAGCACCTCTTCACAGCAATATGGCACTGCCCCATTACATACCAATACCACAGGGTCACTTCTCCAATCCCATGGAGAACTTAATCGCAGCATCCGCACGTTTGGCGGCTCTCCCAGTAGATGGTGATGATTCGACAATGGTGGAAACCCGGAAGATCAGGGAACTTGTCCAAACAGCCCTGGCTCAGCAAGAGACCTAATCCTACAGTCGGGATAGGATTCACTCAACTCCTCTGCCCTGGTTAGCTCCGCCTCGTCAAAACCGGAGCCCGATTTACAGTAGACGCATGGAGTCAGAGGCCTTGTCAAGTAGCGCTCAGCGCCGGAACCAGCCCGGCGGGTATAACCCGGTTCAGGATCGAATACGTCAGGAGGACGAGCGGGCAGCCCAGCTAGCGGCTCAGCTAGCAGCCCAACAGGACTCACCGGCTTACCCGACGACTTCCGTTGAGGCGAGTGTTGCTACTAGAACCGGAGGAGTTCCTTGTCTGATACCGGCTCTACGTAATGTACGTCTACCCAAGGATTTCAAGGGACCTCGAAAGGTGCCGAATTATACGGCCGATTTATAGCCTGGGGCGTGGATTGAAAGTTACGAGATGGCCATGGAGCTGCTGGAGGTTAGCGATGAAGCGATGGCTAAATACTTCACCATGATGTTGGATAGAACGGCCCATTCTTGGTTAAAAGGTTTGCCACCCAATTCCATTGGTTCATGGGCGGAGCTAAAGGCCCGTTTCATCCAGAACTTCAAGGACACTTGCAAGCAGTCTATGTCGATTGTGGACCTGACAAATTGTAAGCAGGAGGAAGGTGAATCTACGACTCATTGGGTACGCCAGGTCAAAAATATAATACATTCGTCTGACAAGATGGATGCCGGCTCAGCAGTTCTCATGCTGGAGAAGAATTGCCGTTTTGAGCCTCTGAGACAGAAACTGGGGCGCCTTAAGCGTGATTGCAACGATATGGGGACGCTGATGGCGGCTTTAGTCAAGTATGCCGATTCTGATAGTACCAAGGATCCCGCGTCTGATGAGGAAAAGACAGGGAAGGGAAAGAAGAACGGCAATGGAAAGGGTCAGCAGCATAACTCGGCGAGTCAAGGAAGCAATAAGCGTAAGGCGGATGGTAACCCGGAATTTGTGGCCAATGCACAGGGTAACAATCAGAAGCGTAAAGGAAAGCCACCCCCTCAGTTTGGCGGGTCAGGGCCGTCTCTTGAGCAACTACTCAATGAGCCCTGCCCGAAACACGGCACCCGGGAACGACCAGCGACTCATTTATGGAAGGATTGCGCAATCATGAAGGCTTTCAAGAATTCTAATACATTCGATGGCAATCAAGGCCCAGGCGGCGGCTCAGGAGCTGGCGGCTTTCATGGCCCGGGCGGCGGTTCAGGATCCGGTTTTCAGGGAAGCCAGGGTGGTTATAATCAACAACAGTCTGGTTAAGGAGGTCAGCAACAGCAGCAGTCGGGTTATCAGAGCCATCCAAAACAACTAAACAGTGGGCAGTATCATGCGTTCACCACAAGTTTGTGTAAACGTGATCAGAAAGTTCATAGGAGGGCGGTGAATTCTATTGAGCCGGCAGTCCCTCGTTATTTGAGGTGGTCGGAACAACCTATTGTTTGGAGCAGGGAGGATCACCCTCCCCGGGTTGATAATCCAGGTCAACTGGCCCTGGTAGTGGCACCGTAGGTTGGTGGTTATAAATTTACTAAGGTGCTCATGGATGGAGGTAGCAACATCAACATCCTCTATTACGAGACCTTTCGGCGCATGGGCTTAACTGACAAGAACTTAAAGACTTCCAACACCGTCTTCCATGGAGTGGTGCCTGGTAAGTCGGCATATCCTGTGGGTAAGATTGAGCTAGAGGTGGCCTTCGGAGATGAGCATGATTCCAGGGCGGAAAAGCTAACTTTTGAAGTGGTGAAAATCAAGAGTCCATATCACGCTTTGTTCGGGCGGCCGGCTTATGCCAAGTTCATGGCGCGGCCGTGTTATGTTTATCTCCAGCTCAAGATGTCGGGTTACAAGGGTACCATCACTGTGCATGGAAGCCGAAAGGTGGCCTTGGAGTGTGAACAAGGCGATGCGGCTTACGCCGAGTCTGTCTGTGCAGCGGAGGAGCTCAAATTTTATCAAGATAACGTTGACCCGGCGGATATGACCTCCCTCAAAAAGCCGACTACGGAGCATGACCCGGCCATGAAGTTTAAATCAGCTGCAGAGACTAAGCTTGTTGATTTTACTCCGGGCGATTCGTCTAAGCAATTCAGCATCAGTGCCAACTTGGATCCTAAATAGGAAAGCGCGCTCATCGAGTTCATCCGTGAGAACCGGGACATCTTTGCATGGAAACCTTCTGACATGCTGGGTGTACCGAGAGGACTCGCTGAGCACACTCTTAATATTGATCCGAAGTATAAGCCGGTCAGGCAGTTTCTGCGGCGATTCAATGAGGAACGACGAAAGGCTATAGGAGAAGAGGTCGCCCGGCTCTTGGCGGCTGGGTTCATTGTCGAAGTCTTTCACCCGGAGTGGTTGGCTAACCCGGTGCTCGTGCTCAAGAAAAACGGCACCTGGCGGATGTGTGTGGATTACACGGACTTAAATAAGGCTTGTCCGGCTGATCCTTTTGCTCTCCCCCGTATTGATCAAATCATTGATGCTATGGCAGGTTGTGCGCGTTTGAGCTTTTTGGATGCTTACTCTGGTTATCATCAGATCAAGATGGTTGTTAAGGACCAGGAGAAGACGGATTTCATCACTCCGTTCGGGGCCTTCTGCTATGTGTCTATGCCTTTTGGGCTCAAGAGTGCCCAGGCGACTTATCAACGGTGTGTACAGAATTGTCTCCACAATCAGATTAGGCGCAATGTTCATGCTTATGTGGATGATATAGTGGTGAAATCCAGAGAGGTGGAAACCTTGATATCTGATCTCAGAGAAACCTTTGACAATCTCCGGGTTTACAAAATGATGCTTAACCCGGAGAAGTGTGTATTTGGTGTGCCTGCAGGCAAGCTTTTGGGATTCTTGGTCTCAAACAGGGGCATCGAGGCTAATCCGGAGAAGATTAAGGCAATCACTTCTTTGGCTAAACCAGCATGTATCAATGATGTTCATCGACTAGCAGGTCGTGTTGCCACTTTAAGCCGGTTCATAAGCCGGTTAGGTGAGAAGGCCCTACCGCTGTACCAACTGATGAAGAAGGCAGACACCTTTGTCTGGAGTAATGCTGCTAATGCTGCTTTTGAGGATTTGAAGAGGCAGTTATCTGAGCCACCAGTTCTTGCAGCTCCCATTGACAAAGAGCCTTTGCTGTTATATGTGGCTGCTAATTCACGAGCCGTCAGTGTGGGAATTGTGGTAGAGCGCAAGGAGGCTGGTAAGGAGCACCCGGTTCAACGGCCGGTTTATTATGTCAGTGAGGTACTCATCGAGTCAAAACAAAGATATCCTCATTGGCAGAAACTTGTTTACGGGGTGTTCATGGCAAGCCGGAAGCTGAAGCAATACTTTCAAGGTCACCCTATCACTGTGGTAAGTTCTGCCCCCTTGGGAGACATTATTCAGAACAGAGAGGCTACAGGAAGAGTAGCCAAGTGGGCCATTGAGCTCGGGCCTCATAGTCTGAAGTATGTACCACGCACTGCCATTAAGTCTCAAGCTTTGGTGGATTTCATCAACGACTAGACAGAGCTACAGGCACCTGAGGAGAAGCCCGATAACACTTATTGGACTATTCACTTTGATGGGTCCAGACAGTTGGAAGGCTCAGGGGCTGGAGTCATGTTAACTTCCCCTAGAGGTGACAAATTTTGTTATGTACTCCGGCTTATGTTTCCTTGTACTAACAATGCAGCTGAGTACGAGGCCCTACTCCATGGTCTCCGGATGGCCAAAGAGATGAACTTGAGCCGGGTAAGATGCTTGGGAGACTCAGATCTTGTGGCTCAACAAGTGTCAGGCAAGTGGGACTCTAAAGATCCCCTTATGGCGGCTTACCATCGTGAAGTCGATGCTGTGGCTGGACATTTCAAGGGTTATGCGGTGGAACACATTGATCGAAGGAAGAACGAGGCGGCTGATGCCTTAAGCCGGCTGGGGTCTCAGCGTAAGCCGGTGCCGCCTAACACCTTTCTGGATGTTTTGTACAATCCTTCTATTAAGTTACCTACAGAGGAAGATCTGGCAATACCTGACCTGGAGGCACAGCTGGTGGCGGCTCTCCATGTTATCCCGGATTGGATAGTGCCTTATTTGGCTTACATGACCCGGGGAGAGTTGCCTGAAGATGAGACCTTGGCAAGGCAAATCGTCCGGCGGTCCAAGTCCATGACAATTGTTAATGGCGAGTTACATCACTGCAGCGTCACTGGAGCATTTCAACGTTGCGTGTCACCTACAGAGGGTCAGGAGATCCTTCGTGAGATTCATGAAGGCGATTGTGGTCATCATGCCGGCTCAAAATCTCTTGTGGCCAAAGCTTTCCGTTATGGGTTTTATTGGCTGACGGCTCATGCTGATGCAGAAGACCTGGTCAGTAAATGTGACGGATGTTAGAAATTCTCACGACGAGCCCATGTGCCGGCTCAAGAATTGAGGATGATTCCAATTACTTGGCCGTTTGCAGTCTGGGGGCTGGATATGGTCGGGCCTTTCAAAAGGTCTAAGGATAAAAAGACGCACCTCTTGGTGGCGGTTGACAAGTTCACAAAGTGGGTGGAGGCGGAGCCAGTCAGTAAGTGTGATGCAGCCACGGCGGTCCAGTTTATGAAAAAGGTGATTTTTCGCTTTGGTTTTCCACATAGCATTATAACTGATAATGGCACTAACCTTTCCAAAGGAGCTATGGAAGAGTTCTGTCAACGAGAGCATATCTGGCTTGATGTTTCAGCCGTGGCTCACCCTCAATCCAATGGTCAAGCAGAACGAGCTAATCAAGAAATCTTGAGGGGTATCAAGCCCCGGCTCTTGGTCCCCTTGCAGAGGACGCTGGGTTGTTGGGTGGAGGAGTTACCTTCTGTACTTTGGAGCATCAATACTACACCTAACAGATCTACGGGTTACACACCTTTCTTTATGGTGTATGGAGCAGAGGCGGTCCTGCCAAGTGACATCCATCATGACTCACCCCGTGTGGCGGCTTATGTTGAGGAAGACAATGGAAAAGCTCGGCAAGACGCACTTGACCTGTTGGATGAAGAGCGAGACTTGGCAATAGCCCGCTTGGCGATTTACCAGCAAGACCTGCGCCACTACCACAGCCGCCGGGTTAGGTCCAGAACCTTTCAGGAAGGCGACTTAGTGCTCCGACTCATCCAGGATCAATCTGACATGCACAAGCTATCCCCTCCTTGGGAAGGACCCTTTGTGGTCAGCAAGAATCTGAACAACGGATCATACTACCTTATCGACGTTCGGGAGCACAAAGACTCACGTAAGTCGGAGGAGGAGACCCGTCGGCCGTGGAACATCGCTCATCTTCGGCCTTATTATACTTGAGCCATCGGCTCTAATGTGTATATACTTATACTATGTATATTACATAAAGCAATAAAGCAGGACCTCTGTCCCTTTTTCCACTCCCAAAAAAGGTTTATGTGTTTTCTTTGTCAGGTGGTGGAGATAACCAAGGAGAAGCGGATCATATCTGAATCCGGCTTTCCTTTGGTCCGGCTTATGATCATATCTGAATCTAGTCGTGATCACTTGGGGGCTTCCTGTTCAAACACAGGTCGTATTCGAACCAAAGAGAACATAGCTGTCGATACCCACTTGATCGGCATACTGCCAAACCCACTTGGGGGCTTCTTGATCATATTTAAATCATAGCTTAACCCCTTTGGGTCTGACGTGGATTGTATTCGAATTAGCGTCATTAAACAACTCTTATGGTCACTTGGGGGCTTCCTGTTCAAACATAGGTCGTATTCGAACCAAAGAGAACATAGCTGTCGATACCCACTTGATCGGCATCGCCACAGCCACTGGGGGCTAACAGATCGTATCCGAATCTTAGCTCAACCCCTTTGGGACGGTTCACTAATCGTATTCGAATAAGAGACCCTTGAATTTTGTTCATCATATTTTACAAGTATCAACATTGGATATCTTGCGACCCTCTTGAAAATACAAAGGAATACATTACAATCCTCCAGGATTAATATTGGTTACATCAGGTTGTTAAGTACCAGGTGAACTTTTATGTGCCAATTTTCAGGAGTCAAACTTACCCTTAGGGGTTAGCTTATATAAGCCGGAAAAGCAGCCGTAAGCATCACAGGACAATGCAAGACATTTCTGCAAAGGACATAACAGATTCATGTAAACTACAAAGTGCGTAGTGATGGCGGCTTATGCAAGTATTAAAGGGCCATAAGCATGCGCAAAGGCATAACAAAACTCAAAGTATTTTTTACTCTGTTACAAGACTCCCCGAGTCTGAATGATGCGGCATTGTTTTTCTACAACGACATAAGCAGATGGCGCCTGGCAATCTACTCTTGGGGTTGACTTGAAGCCTCTGGGTTATCCTTCTCCGCCTCTCCGCCGGCTGCTTTGTCCTGGAAGGATGATGAGGCCCAGTCAATGCCACTCAAGGCCTCAAACTCAGCTTCATCATCTATTAACCCGGTCGGGTCGACTTCAGGGGCAAAGGTGTGCTTACGGATTGGAGGGATCAAGCTGACATCGTCATAATGCGGCGTGGGGATTCTCCGATTCTCCTTGTCATAACCCGGCTGACACTTGGTGAGGTCAGTGTCGTTCCCAATTTGAGTGGCCACAGGGCGTATACCTTTCACGCAGGTGGTGAAATCCTTTTCGTCAAATGGAGTACCATCCTCCTTTAAACTTGGATACCCAAGAGCGATGTCGGCCGGGTCTAGCTCTGGTAACCAAGCTTTGGCCCGACTCAAAGCGGCTATTGCTCCGGCTCTTGCTTGGGCCCGTCTCAACTCTTGAATTCGCTGAGGAAGTACAGCAAGCCGTCGTAACACATCTTGCAAAAGGTGGGCACATCATTTGATAAGTCTACAACGGCCAAGGCACGTTGCGATCCGATGTACAGTTGCTCTACTAGAGTATACACCGCCTTCAATTTGATCAGCATATTCTGCTTGAGGTTTGTGCTCCTGGGGCCTGTATTGGTAAGTATAAGGTAAACCTCAGGTAACAACGGAAGGAATATTTACAATATTTAATGCTTGCTTAAGATAACTTACCAAAGATCGCTGAGACCATCCGAGATATCTGGCGTTGTAAGCCGGTCAGTTCGGCTGTTACGTTTGCCAGCGACGCCTCTGCTGTCTCGTCCTGGGTCACCAGTCCGGCCTTTTCATCAGTCCAAGTTTTCTTCTCCGACCCAAAATTTTTCTTCAGTTTCTCCTGTTCAGAGATGCTGAATTCAAATTTGGAGTTGGCCTTTTGAAGTTCAATCTCCTGGGCTGCCAGGCGGTTCTTCAGGTCAGCAATCTCCGATTCAAATTGACTTATGGTGGCCTGCATTGCACCGGATAGTAGTCAAGATTACGGTAAATAATATTAAGTCCCAAGCACTTTGCAAGCAAAGATACTTGACACTTCGGGGCTAATGTATGCCGAAGCTTTCTAAATTATTAAGCCGGTCCTGGATATTAAGTCGGGAATACTTTGCAAGCAAAGGTACTTGGCACTTGGGGGCTAATGTGTATCGCACGTTAAAGGTATTGTGTTACATCCAGTTTAAATATTTTTCTTTAAGTCGGGCAAGCAGCTCTAACAATTTTTCTAAGTCTACAACATATTTATTCATAAGCAATAGACTTGGGGGCTGGTACAGTAAGTATAATTGAAAGTAAGGAAGCATAAGTCATACCTCAGATTTTTGCTGTATTTGCTTCACCATGTCAATTTCCAGGTCACGGCTGCTTTGCACCTGGTTGATATAGCCTGAGACGATCTCTCCAATACTCAAATGATTATAGTCGGTGATATCCATCTTGGCTTTACGGTGTTCTAGCAGCTCCTCTTTAGCTGAGCATTTGGCAAGGATGGTGGGCCTGGCCGGCTCAACGAATTGAGCCTTGAGAAATTCCACTTCTGGGTCAGCCGTTTTGACTGGGCTAGGTGCCTCCGGGTTAACAGAATCATCAGGAATATCTTCAGCAGGCGGGTCAGAAGTTGGTGCTGCAATGTCTTGAGCCGGCTCAGGCGGCGGTTGATGTGTGGAAGAGTCGGGAGCAGCTATGCCCTGTTCCGGTTCAGTCACCACAGGGGTTTGGGCCGGTTTATCCTTTTTGGTTTTCTTCCTGGGCTTAACCTGCACGCTGTGGGGCAAAGCAGAGAGATAAGTAAAGAAATATGAAGAAAGGAAAAAAATAAGGTGAATAAATTGATGTTACCCAGGGGCAGTCTTGAAAGCCGGCATGTTGGATTGCATGGACTCGTCGGATGAAGGAAAGGTATCCTGGTAATTGGAGTCAGAGGAATTGAGAGGTTGATGGATTAGACCCGCCAAAGGTAAAAAAGGGTCTAAGTTGGAGATAACCTCAGTCCGACGCTTCCGGGTTGTGTCAGGCAAGCCGGAGGATAGCTCTGCATCCTTGCTGGTCCGGGTCTGCCTTCGGTTTTCAAATTGCTGTTGCTTCAAAAGAAAGTCAGGATCTTGGTAAGCCAAAGGGTGTGAAAATCTTACTTTCCGGGTTACTCTTCGAATTTTCTAATGCGGCTGAAGCTCGGAGTCGGAGGAGATTATAATTACCTCTTCCTCGACGGGTTGGCTGTTGCCCGTGTCTTCCTGAAAGAAGGTTAATATCAGTAAGGTAATAATAAAGGAGAAAGGGGAATTAAAAAGTTACCTCTTCCTCATTATCATCAGTATCATCAAGCTGAAACAGCTAAGAAGCGCTTGGCTTCCTTTTCCTTGAAGTGGTGGGCTTGGTGGTTTTCTTTTCGGCTCTCTTGGCCGCCCTGGCTTTCTTGGCCGCATCATGACCATATTGGATATTCCAGAAGTTATCATTTGCCTGTAAAAGGTTATAAAGGGTTATGCGTAAGAATACAACATAACATGATAAAAAATAACCCGATGGCTGGAAACTTACTGCAGGGGCCGGGTTCTTCTGGAAAAAAGGTAGTAAGCCGAAGGCGTTACTATTCACTGTGCCCTCTTTCAACAAAGTCCGAGTTGTAGCTTCCACTACGTCATCTGGTAAGTCGTCAGGACTATGACGCTGAGGGTCATCTTTCTCTCCTGAATAATTACACATTAAGCCGGGGCGGCGGCTTAACGGAATTATTCTCCAAGCAACCCAGACTCGGACCAGGTCAATGCCATCTAAGTCGTTCCCTAAAAGAGCTTTAATCTTCTTGATCTTGGGGGTGAGTGGCAGACGTTCAACGGCAGTCAATTTATCCGGCAGCGGGTGAGTAGGTTCAAGGCACAATGCACGGAAGCCGGGCAGCGGGTTTTCACCAGCCGGGGAAGTATCTTGGCAGTAGAACCATGTCTGGTTCCAGTCCTTTGGATGACTCGGCAATTCAGCATAAGGGAACAGGCAGTCTCTCCACCTTTGAATCGATATGCCACCAAGCTCCAGACTAGGCCCGTTGGCCCGCTCATTCTGCCGGTTTAAATAGAACAATTCTCTGACCAAGGTAGGCTGGGTTCTTCTCCAAGGTAGACCTCACAGAAAACTTGGAAGTTGCAGATATTTGACACGGAATTGGGCCCGATGTCTTGAGGTCTTAGGTCAAAGAAGTGCAAAACGTCTCTAAAGAATTTTGAACCGGGAGGAGCAAATCCCCGGCTCATGTGATCGGTAAAAATGATCACCTCCCCTTCCTTGGGTTGAGGTTTTTCTTCAGACGGGTCAGGAGCGCGATAAGACATGACATCCTTCTTGGGCAGATGGCCAGACTTTACAAACTCGGACAGTTTGCTCTCTGTAATAGTGGATGGGACCCAGTTGCAGGTAATCGGAGGTTTAACAGCTTTGGGTGCCATTGGGTAAGTTGAAGCCTACAACAAGATAAAGGAAATTTTCCGGTTTATTATAACCCGGAGAATAAGCATTATTGGGTCATTTAAGATGGCGGCTTAAGAAGGGGCCTAATGGCATATGGGTAACTATGTGATAATGTTTAACAGCTGCAAGTATTAAAGATGATTAAGGTTTTCTTAAGTCGCCAGAAGCAAGCGGTGCTGACAACCGGTATTATCTTAAACCGGTCACATGAATTACTATGGCTAAAACAGAGTCAACAGAGACAGTTTTTTGGCTAAGTGTGGAACAAACAGGTTTCACAAGTTGCAATCATTATTTTGGATCAAACGATGTTCTGGAAAAGAAAATATTTCTAGACCTAAAAACAGTACAGAGAAGTTCATATACTCGCAGAGGGTTTCCAAAACAAGGGAAATGAGATCTGTTCTTATACAGGATAAGCACAAATATTTTCCGCAGCAGTTCTATGTTGTTTTATAATCTGAACAAGGCATTGGAGGTGAAAACTAATGGAGGTCTGCGTCGGGCGGCGAAGAACGCCGACGAACTCAAGACAATTTCAATGCAGATCTGAGAAAGGGGAAAAAGACGAACTCACAGATGCGGAAGAGCTGCGGAGGGTCGCCGTCGTTTTCTGGTCCGAATCAGGGTGATGCAGCAGCCTGAGTCGATGAAGACGAGGGGTTCGACGGCGGCGGCGGCGGAGCTTGAGCAGTGAAGAAAGGAGGTGCGAGGAGGAAGACGACTGAAGAAGGAGAATGGGAAAAGATCTAGGTCGCGCCTATTTATAAGGAAGGGCCGACAAAGATGATGCGAGAAACGAGGAGACCAAGGCATCATTATCCAGCGGCCCCGACGCCTAGATTCTCGGGAGGATCAGTAAAGGCAAAGATCCGTTGGAGGATATGACGGAATAAAATATGAATTTTATTGAAGATGACGTCACGAAGATTAAACCCGGATCCAAATGATGACGTCACGGTGGGTTAAAGTTTTCGCACAAAACGGAAGACTGAAGGCCAATTCATAAGATTTTTAAAAGATTGACATGAACCGGTTCAAATCAATCTAGGGCCTAATGTTGGGGATATAACTATTTATGTAAGCCGCCCAGGAGGGGCCGGGTTATGCAAAGAGAAGCCCATCTGAAGCCCAAGACCAAGACGTGAAGATGGCGATTCAGTAAAGGGTATAAAGGCCCACAGGCGATTTATGGCCCATGGTGATAAACCGCCATGACGGCCTGACTTGTATTGTAAGGTAGAAGTAACTAGTCACCGAGCCGGACACTGTTTATGAGCCGGCTGGGACTCTGTAAGCCGTAGGGCGTCGACCCGTGTATATAAGGGGACGACCCGCTGGCGGCTTATGGGCAGAAAAACAACTAATCGAGAGCCAGGCATAGCGTATCTCGCTCCCTGGTCATCGAAACCTCAAGCAATTCCAAACCAACTAGACGTAGGCCTTCCTTCACCGTAAGGGGCTGAACAAGTATAACCCTCACACTAAGCCCTTGTGGCATCTATCGACTCGCAAGCCCCCCGTGAGAATACCACGACAGTTGGCGCCCACCGTGGGGCGGTACTACTGCTATGCTACCACGCTGCTGCTGGTTCCACAGTCCGGGCAAGACCACTTTCGTCATCACCGCGGCGTCGCCGTCGTCTCTCCGGTAGCGCTCGGGGGCCCGACGTCAACACGCCCTCAGAGCAGCCTCGAGGGGCGGCGCATCCTCGCCATCGGCCTCTTCATCTTCATCATCGCGGCATCGCGCCGCCTCTCCGATAGCAATTGGGGGCTCGACATCGACATGCCCCCGTAATGGCCGTGAGGGGCGGCGTGACCTCGCCGTCGGCCTCGCCCTCTTCGTCACCACCGCAACGCCGGCCGTCCGTCCGCGCGCGTGCCGTGCGCGGGGCTCGCTTTGGTCGGCTGCATCAATCCACGCGCTGCCCGTGTCCACTTCCCTCCACGCCGCATCTAGCTCCGGCCAAAACGCACGGTTGCTCCTCCACAAGCTAGCCAGCAAGCCAAACATTGCCTATCCACAACCCATACACCGGTCAGATACTAGGTGGATAGAGTGTGTACATTTGTTAGACAAATGGCCAGATAATGGCCAGACTCTACTCGGCCCACGCCCAGCACCGGCTGCTCCATCCTCTGGCCGGCTGCCCGCCTTCCGTCGTCTGCAGGAATCATGGCCGGCTGGCAACTGGGGCGACGACGCGAACACGGACGTCCAGGCTGGCTCCCGCTCCGCCTCGGCCGGCTCTGATTCCACCTCGTCCGCCTTCGCATCCTCGAAGTTCGCCTCGGCCGGCGCCGGCTCTCCGCTCTCGTCTGGTCGGTCGCGTGACTTGAATCCCGGACCCGTCTCGGCCTCGTCCGGCTTCTTGCTCCTCTGGAGCCGGTCACCCTGAGGGCCCGAGGAGGGGCCCGAGCTGCTCCCGACTCTCCCGCGCGGCCATGTGCGCGCATGTGGCCAGCCGACCATGTGAGGCTCGCCGTCGCTCCGGCCGGCAACTCCGTCTGGCAACGCCATCCATCAACGGCGCGACGCCACCACCATCTCTGCTCGCCGTGCTCGGCTCCCGCCTTGTTCGCTACAACTCGCTCACACGCGTCTTACTGCCTCCGCTCCGGGTCCCCGCGCGTCGCTCGACCCGGCCCCAGCCGTCATCGCCTCCTGCGGATCTCGTCCGCGGCCGCCCAGGCTCCCTGCAGCTCCACGGCTACCCCTACGTCCGGCCTCGTCGCCGCTTGGGGCCCTCCCGCGCCCGTCATCCGCACCCGGATGTGGCGACCTCCACGCCCTGCCGCCTCCTTGCACGCGTGCCGGCTTGGCCACCCGCGGCCGCGCGCCAGTTCGGCCGGCTGATGTTGTGCCCGCCACCGGTCCCGCGCTTGCGGTCTGCCTGGCCGCCCTCGGGTCAATCCGGCCGCCTCCCACGGCTGTCCCGCGCCGGCTCAGCAAACCCGGGCCGCCTGCTCCGCGCGCCGGGTCCGCGTCCCGCCTGGCCGGCTCCAACATGCGACTCCGACCCTGTGTGCGCCAACTTCGCCTCGCCATCCAGCACCCGGCCTTCCGTGGCCCCGCGCGTGCCGACTCGCCCGCCCGTCCAGCTTCGCTCGGACGGCCTCCCGCCCTCCGCGCAACCCAACCCGACCGGCTCCGCACCTCCCGGGTTCGGCTCCCCCTGCGCCGACTCACCGCCTGGCCGTCTCGCGCGCCCCCGCGCCAGCTCCGCTCGCCACTGCGCCCGCTCGGCCGGCTCCTCCACCCGGCTCCGCGGACCTGACCGCCGGCTTCCGCCCGCACCCGGCGCGCGCTGCACACTGCTGCCGCCTCCTGCCGACAGAAAAAGAAAGAAGAAAAAGAGCTGGGCCGACTGTGAGAAAAGTTAATAGGGCCGGCTGAAAAGAGTACTGCCGCCAGCTGCACGAGTCGACTGTTTAAAAAAATGATGAGGCCGGGTGGAAAGAGCTGTCGGCTGCCCGGGTGCAAAAAAAAAGAAGAAGAAGTCGGCTGGAACAAAAAAACCGTCTGGATGACCAGTCCGAATGGCCAAGCCGGCTGGACTGCCTCCTACTCCGATGCTACACCCAGCGGGTGCGCTGACGTGCCGCCGCGAGGAAAAAGACAAAGTAGTTGCCGGGAGATCCGTCCCGACTGCTCAGCAGTCGGCCCAGATCTCGGGGGCTACACCCAGCGGGTGCGCTAACGCGCCCCCGTGAAGAAAAAGACAAAGTAGTTGCCGAGAGATCTGGCCCGACTGCACAGCAGTCGGCCCGAATCTCGGGGGCTACACCCAGCGGGTGCGCTGACGTGCCCCCGTGAAGATTGCAGACAAGAGAAGAGTTTTGTCCGGCTCCGAGCAGCCGACAGAAGAGAAAAAGAAGAAGATAGGTGCTGCAAGATGCATCGCCGCCTGGCCGGTCGAGCCTGGCCGGCCAGGACCCCCCTTCAAGCACCCGGAGGCTCGAAGGCTACACCCAACGGGTATGCCGGCGCACTCCGCAAGCGCCGAGCCATGCCGGCTGTCTCCTCACTCGCATATTTTTTGCACCACGCAAGCACGGATAACCCCGAGCGAAGCTCGGGGGCTGTCTCCGTGTTTTATTACAGTATCATCACTGTTTGCCCCGGTGCCAGCCAGAGTTGGCCCGGGGGCTGGCCGCTTGGCCTGAGACGTTAGATCCCGCAGACGGCTTAGTACCGTGCACGGTACCAAAGGCCCACTCTTAGTCACAGACCGCAGAGCGGCTGTCCGACTAGCAAGAGTGAACGATGGAGGCCACCCACGCGAAAAACGTCCGGAAAGAAAAACGGTTCTGGCGACCCGGTCGTTTCCTTTACAGGTATCTGCTCGGTCGAATCAGCTCCCAGACTCTGAGTACTGTACACTCCACTTCGCGGCCCACTCTCAGCCACAGACCGCAGAGCGGCTGTCCAGCGAGCGAGCACAAGCCAAAAAGCGGAGGGAACATGAAAAAGATTGAAGGGGGCTCGGACGAAACCGAGTCGGCACCCTCTGCATAAAACTTGCAATGCTAAAAGCAAACATTTGATATATCTACGTGGACTAACTTTGTCTTTTTCATGATCATTTCCATGAACACTCACCAAAAAACCTCCGCCCAACTTTGCCAATTTGCCCGGAGGCTTGGGGGCTACTGACAGAGTAATTGACCACGGGTACCACGAAGACGGCAAGACAATATTTCAAGACATCGGGGCTAGCAAAGCCCCTCAGTCCAACTGCCTGGCTGCTCCTGCCGGCTCCCCGTCCGACTGCTCTGCCCGGCCGGCTGCCGACCAGCCGGCTGCCGACTGCAGCCCAACCTGACACCGACAAGACACCGACGAGATGGCCATACCTCAGACGAGACAGCTGTACCATGATGCCATCATGTACAGTGCCATTTGTCCCTAGGCACTATTCATGAAGTGACCCAGGAGACAAGCATGACACCCACACCATACCCCCATGCCCACTTGTCCATGCCACTACATAGCTTAGGAAGTAAGCTAGCCATTCCTATATAAAGGCACACATCAATCCATCCAGGGATGGACTCAGGCACACACATGCTCACGCACACACCCACGGCCAAGAGCCATTCGGCCACTAGAGCATGCATGTTCATCCGGCCACACGCATAAACAAAGTCAGACGCCTATGGCACTGACAAAAGATACAACTCCAGGAGCACTCTGTACTAGGTATATCAGATACACTCAGACATGCATCATTAGGAGTATTATCTCTCCGGAGAGCTCCGAAGCTGGGTAAACCATCGCGTGCTACTCGCATACCCGCTCCCGGTCCTATCAGCAGTAGTCTTACCCTCACACTAAGCCCTTGTGGCATCTGTCGACTCGCAAGCCCCCCGTGAGAATACCACGACAGGTTGCCAAAGTGTACGGGTTTGGTGACCGCACTCAAGGGTCCCTTAGTGGAATCACGGTTTCTTGCATTATGCGAGGGCTTGAGGAGATTACAGTGGCCCTAGTGGCTTATTGGGGAGCATTGTGCCTCCACACTGCTCCAAACAAAGATTAGCATTCGCAAGTATGTGAACTTCGGGATACATCGTCGTCTCCATGTGCCTCGGTTATCTCTTACCCGAGGTCTTTACTTATGCACTTTACTTTGTGGTAGACATAGTGTTTCATGTTATATATCTTGCTATGACATAGTTGTTTATCTTGCTTAACATAAGTTGTTGGTGCACATAGGTGAGCCGAGTTGTTTTAGATTTTTGCTTGACAAATTAAACGATAGTTTTATTCCGCATTTGTTCAAGCCTAAGCCGTATTTATTTTAAAGCGCCTATTCACCCCCCTCTAGGCGACATCCACGATCTTTCATTTGGGTCACCACTTGTCACCCACAAGAAAACATGGCACAAATTGGACATTGAAACATGCATAGCTACTCATATTCAAATTGGAGATTCAAACAACACAAATTTCATTTAAAGTTTATAATTTGTACAAACATAAACCCTAAACAAAGCTACTGATTGTTGCCGTCCATGCCGGAGCCACTGTCGCCGCCAAAAAAGTCCTCGTCGTCCTCCTCCTTCTCATCCTCATCGTCGTCGCTCACGAGGTCGATGGTGACGTTAGCCACCGAGGCGACGACCACCTGTTGTAGCCCCGGTGAGTCCACTAGGTTATCAGGGTGGCGATGTGACCCCTTTGTCTATTTGCACAGCGCCTGGAGGAGCCCCGACAGGTTTGTAGGGTCGCCAGGCTCGCTAGCCACCGCCCCTATACTTCGCTAGCAGCGGCTGCTTCGGCTCCTGCTTGGGCTCGAGCAGGGTGCCGCCATAGACCGTCACAGGCTCGGGCTTGGGCACGAGCAGGGGGGCACGAGAGCTTGTTGAGGGAGTCCTGGATTAGGGGGTCCTCGGGTGTCCGGGCTATTTGATATGGGACGGACTGATGGGCCGTGAAGATACAAGCAGAAGGATTTCCCCCGTGTCTGGGTAGGACTCCTGTATGCATGCATGTGTGCACGATATCAAGCGACTCCTAAGGAATGTCATCTTAAGGCTATGAAAAGGATATTGAGATACTTAATTCACACACCAAACTTTGGCATTTGGTATCCTAAGAGGTCTTATTTTGATCTTGTTGGCTACTCCGACTCGGACTATGCCGGTGACAAGGTTGATAGAAAGTCCACTTCAGGTACTTGTCAATTTCTTGGTAGATATCTTGTGTCTTGGACCTCCAAGAAACAAAACTCGGTATCCTTATCCACCGCCGAAGCAGAATACATTGTCGCCGGTTCATGTTGTGCTCAATTACTATGGATGACCCAAACTCTTAAGGATTATGGGATACATGTGAAATATGTTCCATTGCTTTGTGATAATGAGAGTGCCATTAAGATCGCTCACAATCCCATGCAACATTCTCAAACTAAGCATATTGAAGTTCGTCATCATTTCATTCGAGATCATGTTGCTAAAGGAGACAATGATCTTAAGCATGTTCGTGCCGATAAGCAATTGACGGATATATTCACCAAACCGCTTGATGAGAAAGTATTTTGCCGTTTGAGAGGTGAATTGAACATCATTGATGCCTCAAACTTGGAGTAGAAACTCCATTTGGATGCATGCAAGGTATGAGCCTTTAACTAATCCTTGATATTTCTCTTATGATAATGATTATATGTACTTGGATTACTTGTTCCTTGCATGTTATCTCCCTTGTAGGTACTTGGATGAGCCCAAATCTATGAGATTGCATTACTCACATCGAGCAATCTCTACATCACCAAGTCTCTACAATATGGTGGTTGAAGACAAGGAAGCATGAATCATTTCAACATATCCTTTGATAATTTGAATATATCAATTTTCATTTGCTATCAAATTTCATGATTGTCATTTTGGATACACAAGTGCTCTTCCTTGCAAAACTAAGCCATGTAGGTAGATGGACTCAAACTACAAGTGGTGCTCCCAACTCCTGATGAACTACATCAACCTTGAGCATCCAACACAAGTTCGACTACATGATCAAGATCAATACCACCACCCAAGGTATGTTATTCCATCTTGGAGAAGCTTTACCCCAAGTCATGGGTCAAATCAGCTCAACAAGATGTGAATACATCAAAATGCTTAAACGAAAAATGGTAACCCCATTTTGAGCTTAAACAATGAGTATGACCTACGATCAAGTGTCGTCACTTGACTCCTCGATCAATATACTCTAACATAGGTGACTTTGTCGCCGACCATTTCTAGATGAAGTTCTCTAGTGTTTCTTTGTGTTCTTGCATTTGTTTCTTGCTTGTTTGTTCCCCTTTCACTTCATCTAGATTACTTTTCTTTTCTCTACATTCTCTGCATCTATTTCTTTAAAAATCTTTTAGCCAATTCCCTGCAAATCCTTGCGAGATCTTATTTGCCAAGTGAGCTGAGATGACAAAAATTTTTCCTCTGTATTGAACTCGGTCTCACCGATTTCTGCCTATCGGCTAGACCGAACTGCAATAATGCATTGTAGATTGTTCATCGGTACAACTGACAAGGACAAACCCGGTCTGACCGATATGCATCATCTATGACATCTCCAACTTGGTGTCACCGATGAAAATGACTCGACATTAATGATTTCACTACTGAGAAAATATTTTGCCATTACAATTATCTTTTCTTTTCCAGCCCACTGGATGATTCTTATCCTCTACTAGCATCTTAAATTACATGATGCTTTGTAATGTGACTGAAGGACCAAAACTGTTTGACTCATGCTCCAGAAGATCTCTTCTTGGAAATTGATGTCAAAGGGGAGAGAGAGAGAGCACTTCTTAGCTTCTCCAGATGCTAATCAACAATAAGGAGAGAAGTCACATGTCTTTAAGAGGGGAAAGACGTGTTAACATTTTTTGCTTTGCTCTGATTTTATTTTACCCTACCTTCTCCCATTATCCAATATCAGATTCAGGGGGAGAAAGAGTTCATATCTAAGGGAAGAAAATCTTTGGAATTCATTGCATATCTTTAATCTTTGGGGACATGTCTATATCCAGATAGAGTATTAAGTGCTCACTTACTACATGTCATCCCAGTCTTGTTACTCTTGTGGTTTTCTCATTTGCTCTGTTTAGTAGGTGCTCTTGTGTTATCTAACCCTGTTTTCTCAAGTTCACCTCTTCCAAAGCCAACTCAAGACCACAAGGTAATTAATGCATCACACTCATGTGCATGATGATCTCTTGCTGATGTACATATTGTTTGCAAGAAGGACTCATGAACATGAAAGTACATTTCTTGTATTTACATCATTTGATCTGATGCATATAGCCAAGATACATGTAACTCATTGCTTGCTCTGACATGCTTATGCATTCACATGCTCTTATATGCTATCTTTACATGATTGCATACATGTAGGGGGAGCCTATGCATGTTACATGTCTTTCCAAAGCTTTACTTTGTTATTCTTCATATCTTTATCTAAAGCTTTGATGTATGTTGTCATCAATTACCAAAAAGGGGGAGATTGAAAGCACAAGTGCTCCCTAGGTGATTTTGGTAATTAATGTCAACATTGTAAGTGCATCTAGTGCCCCTTAGTGATTTTGGTGTATTGAAGACTTATAGGTTAAGGGACTAATGCGTTTGTGAGTGTACACAGGTCTATAAGTCTATGAGGAGTTTGATATTTATAGAGAAAGTCGACCCCTAAAAATGAATGTCTTCAACTGAAGACTTTGGCTTTCTGAAGACTTTGAAAGTGAAGAAATTGGTGTGATCCTGAAGACTTGATATTCATGCGAGGGAATATGAAGCGTGAAGACTTTTGTTTTCGTAGTTCCATTTTTCTCTTTCTTGAGTCATAGGAAACACCGTACTGTTAAAGGGGGTCGAGGTAAAACTAAGGAAAAGTTTACAAGTGAAGCTCATCTCAAAATCCTACACCTACCAATCCCTTCGAGTGAAGCCATTGGAAATATCATACAGTTCAGTCAATTTCTTCAGTGACAGAGACAAAGATCTTCTGGTCTCTAAGGAATTTGTTCTAACTAGGGGTTAGGAATTCGCTAGTGCGGATTGCCTACAAGTGAGGAACATGATAGCCCCAGGAATTTGATACTCAAATTTCCGACCGTTGCTATGCTATGCGCCAGTTGTCCCAAAATATCTACCCACCTGACGGTCATATCATTGAAGGGCATTTATGTCTTATCATGTCGGGCTGCTCCCTAGGCTATAAATAGCCAGCCCCTACAACCACTAGCTGGTTGGCTGCTCCGCGAGAAACTTACACTTGTCATCGAGAGCATCCCATCCTCCAGGACTATGAGAGAAAATTATCAAGTGAGGAAAACCCAAACCCAAACACCTACAAACCCAAAGTGATTGAGCATCACTAAAGAAATTGTTCCTGTGTGGAACCGACGCTTGTTACCTTTAAGGACCGTGCATCCTCCAAATGGTTAGGCGTCATGGTCTAGAGCATCCAAGAGGAAATTGTGGATCGCCGAGTGACCGAGTCTGTGAAGGTTTGGAAGTCACCTGAAGAGTTACCACGAGTGATTGGGCGAGGTCTGTGTAACCTTAGCTCAAGGAGAATACGGTGAGGACTATGTGTCCTCAGGTTTAAATACCTAGCCGCTCCAACCAGATGTACGACTGTCACAGCAGTTGGAACTGGTGTACCAAATCATCCTCTTCACCAAGCTACTGGTTCTATTTCCTCAACTCTTTCATTCCCTCATTTGTGTGTAGAAGTACTTGATCGTTACTGTTTGAAGACTTTGACTAAAGACTTTCTAAATTTCCTCAATCCTATTTCTTCAGTCAGTTTGTGTTGGGGATATAACTATTTATGTAAGCCGCCCAGGAGGGGCCGGGTTACGCAAAGAGAAGCCCATCTGAAGCCCAAGCCCAAGACGTGAAGATGGCGATTCAGTAAAGGGTCTAAAGGCCCACAGGCGATTTATGGCCCATGGTGATAAACCGCCATGAGGGTCTGACTTGTATTGTAAGGTAGAAGTAACTAGTCACCAAGCCGGACACTGTTTATGAGCCGGCCGGGACTCTGTAAGCCGTAGGGCGTCGACCCGTGTATATAAGCGGACGACCCGCCGGCGGCTTACGGGCAGAAAAACAACTGATCGAGAGCCAGGCATAGCGTATCGCGCTCCCTGGTCATCGAAACCTCAAGCAATTCCAACCCAACTAGACGTAGGCCTTCCTTCACCGTAAGGGGCTGAACTAGTATAAACCTCGCGTGTCCTTGTCCCGATTAACCCCTTTAAGCTTCCTAGTTGCGATGGCTCCACGACTAAGTCCTTGCAAAAGGACATCTGCCGTGACAATTCCACGACAGTTTGTCTTCAACTTGCTTATCATGTGTTTACGGTACCTGTACTCTGTGCTTCTTTTGATTTCATCATGATGACTGTGTTACTACTCTGTTATGCTTGCATCTGAGCACTTATTCCGCTGCTAAGTAGTTCGTTGCTTAGGAATTTCCTCACCCTGAAATTCCTCAGTGATGAATTTGTAAAAGTCGCCTATTCACCCCCTCTAGTCGATATAATGCACTTTTAATTGGTATCAAAGCGAGGTACTCCCTTGTTCTGTGTGATTTTGGTTTAACTGCTTGGAGTTTTAGTTATGTCAACTACAGGTATGATCAAGGTCTCTGCTGGGTGTCCTACCGTCGATGGGACGGACTACCCCTATTGGAAGAACAAGATGCAAATGCATCTTGGGGCAATTGACAATGATCTCTGGTACGTTGTGGAAAATGGCGTTCCCTCTGTCACTCCTACCATCAATGCTGCTGATGTGAAGAGATTCAAGCAAATCGACTCTCAAGCAAAGAACATCATATGTGGCCATCTGAGCAAAGGTCAGTATGGCAGAGTGAGTGCTTTGGAGACAGCGAAGCTTATCTGGGATAGGCTGTCAAAGGTCAACGAAGGAGTCTCAACTCTGTGTGACTCTCGAGTTGACGTTCTTTGCAATCTCTTCAACCGCTTCAAAATACTCGACAATGAAAATGTATAGTAAACCTTCGATTGCCTCACTGACATCTCAAATGAGCCTCAAGCACTTGGTGCCACTGACATCACCGACCATGAGGTGGTGAAGAAATTACTGAGATCGCTTGATTCCTCATTTGACACTCTGTCACTGATGATACAAGAACGTGGAGACTACAAGTCACTTGATCTCGCTGATATCCTTGAGACGCTAAACACTCATGATTTCCAACTTGCTGAGAAGAGAGATCTCTATGGACCGAGCTATGGCAGATCACGCGCTCTAGAGGCCAAGGCAGTGTCTGAATACGAAGGTGAGGATTCTGGTAGCAGCCTTGGTGATCCTGAAGAACTGAGCCAGGAGCTAGCAATGCTCGTGAGGAAAATCCAAAAGTTCTCAAGACATGGTCGCTTTGGTAAATCCTCAAGAGGTGATGACATGAGATTAGATTCCTCATCCCGCGACTACAAGAATAGAACCTGCCACAAATGCAAGAAACCCGGTCACTACATCGCTGATTGTACTCAATGGGAGAAGGAATCAAAGAAGAAAAAATACATTATAGTTCTGATAACTCAAAGAAGAAGAAGAGATCTTCAAAGTCCTCATCATCAAAATCTTCAAAGTCTTCATCTCACAAGAAGAGGAGCTCCAAAAAGGCTCGGGCATTCATAGGCAAGGAAATGGACTCTGAAGCTGAATCTGAGGAAAATGAGGAAGAGGAAGCATATGAGGAGTCAGACACTGGTGTGGCGAGCCTAGCCCTCGCTACTGCATTCATCAGCAAGTCCGCCTTCAATTATGAGGAAAATGACCTCCCCAACACCGCTGACGACGGCGATGATGACTACTCTCTGACCTATTGCTTCATGGCAGAAGGTGCAAAGGTACTCAAATATCCCTCCTCTCAATCAAGTGAGGATGAATCTGATGAGAATATCAAGCCTAGCTACTCTAAACTTGCTAAGATTGCTGTGAAACAACAAAAGGCTTTTGAAAAGGTTCAAAACATGCTAGACAAAAGCGATGACCTGTTGGGTGAAGAAATGGATCGAACTCAAACTGATAATCTTCAAAGACTTCAGACTAAGTTTGATAACCTTCAAAGTCATCATAACACTCTCTGATCTGATCATGAGAAGCTTTCTTATGAATTTCTTCAAAGAAAGCAAGATCTTGAGCAGCTAAGGGTGAGTTATGAAGATCTTCAAAAGGAACGCGATCCATTGCTCGCTCAACACATCATTTCCACTTAGGTTGAATTCATTCCACCATGTTTGAAATGCATTGAACGTGAATCTGCTAATTCTTCACCTGAAAGTTCAAATGCTTCTATTGCTGCAAATTCTTCAACTGTCTCTGCTAGCACAAATTCCTCATCTGAGGATGCTGCTAGTATCACTGACCATGCAGGGCTGAAGGAATTGTACATGACATGCATGTACAAAAGCCTCAAAGGGCATCAGGCTCTTTGTGATGTGCTTAAAAAGCAGATCCTCAACAGGAACCCTAGGAAAGAAGGTATTGCCTTTGAGAGGAAACTCAATGCTGATGCGACCTACTAGAAACCTAAGCAGTATCCCAAAACCTCATGGGTTGTTGCAAAGGGACCTTCAGTGGATCCATCTACTTTATCTGGCTTTACATGTGAATCTTCATATTCTTCTGGTGAGTCATTTGACTCCAACTATAAACTATTCAAAAATCAGAATGGTGAAGTATTTGCTAGATATGTTGGCACTAACTGCAGGAATGGTCCCCCTATGAAGAAAATCTGGGTTCCCAAAAGGTGCCTTGAAAGTCTTCAGGTGAATGTCATCATGACACCACCTGTGAAGAATAGGAACCCAGATCAAATTCTTCATATGGACCAAAGTCTTCATATGGATCCAACTCCTCAAAAGGACCAAATTCCTCACGTGGATCAAATTCTTCATATGAACATCATCGTGCTAACACCTCTGTTTCGCAGGGAAGATCTAAGGGTTATGAATATGTGCATTATTCTTCAAATCATTATGTTCTTAAGTCCTCGAAGAATTACTCTGCTTATTCATATGTTACTCTAACCCCTCTTCTGTGAAACGAAGTGGATTGGATTCTATGCCACCTTTCTCTTATGGAGCTCGCAGAATGATGAACTCTTTGCCATCCCTCCAGATGTGGGTGGTGAAGAAAAATAACTAATCTCTTATGTAGGGTCAGGTCTCCATACGAACTTAAACGTCTGAAGAATTTGTTGAAGACCTGAATACGCTTGAAAGGACGCAAGCTAATCATGAAGAAATGAATTTCACTTCTCACATCCTCATACTGCTATATCTATTCTATTGCTTGATGACATTGATCTAATGAATTTGATGTCATATTCTTCACTACTGAAGTATATGAGTTTGTAAGATGCACCAATTCATCTGCAGGATGATCAACCCAAAGCCACTGAGTGGGTCCTCTACAGTGGATGTACAAATCACATAACTGGTGATAGGAACTTACTGATGGACACTGCTTTATCGACATCGCATCTGAAGCATATCACCTACGCTGACAAAGGAAAAATCAAGGTATTGGGTCTACGTAAGGTTGTGATCTCAAAGGATCTACACATGGACAAAGTCATGCTTGTCGAGTCCTTACGGTTCAACCTCATGTCTGTCTTAATGCTTTGTGATCTTGATATGATTGTTGTCTTCGGCAAGTATCATTGTGTTGCGATCATGGAAGCTGACAATTCCAAAGTCTTTGAAGGCTTTAGGAGAGGAGATTTGTATATTGTTGATTTCTCTACAGGGCCACAACCTGCTACATGTCTACTTGCAAAAGCTTCATAAGGCTGGCTATGGCATCGACGACTTGGTCATGCTGGCATGAGGGACTTGCACATGCTCTCAAAGAAGAAGCACGTCATTGGCATCGAGGGTGTCAAATTCCTCAAGGATCATCTGTGTGGAGCTTGTGAAGCTGGAAAGATGACAAAGGCAAAGCATCCCTCAAAGACCATCATGAGTACCACTCGTCCATTTGAATTGCTTCACATGGATCTCTCTGGCCCTACTCATTATGCCACATTTACTAATGCTGCATCTTTATATGGCTTTTTCATTGTTGAGGACTATTCTCGTTACACATGGGTGCATATCATCACTTACTGTTGGCGTTCTGGGACCGGGGGTTCCCAGACTTGCCTGCCTGCGGGCTTGTGCGTGGCTCCACCAATGGCCTGGTACGACCCATCTTCAGCAGCAACCACTCAAGACCCTCGCGAGGGGCCAAACCTCGCGAGGTGGACGACACCAAGACCTCCCTAGGAGCAGCCTCACTAGGCTGGCTCTCGAGGAGCGGAGATCTCTATGCAAGGGGCGCCTCGCGAGGTTCACGTGACGTGAGCCATGACGACCAAGGCCAGGCGGGCGCCAGCGGGCATAGTATACCAGTTTCCTTTGTCGTGCTAAAGAGGCAGGCGCAGGCGAGGAGTCCTGAGGCATCAGGCAAAGGTTTCCATATTGGTGCAACAAGACCAAGACCAATAGGACGGCAGGACGGAGGTCACCACGGAGCCCATAACAGCGTCACCACCAGAGCCTTTGGCAGGTGAAGACCACCTTTTGTCAGGACAACTTGTGCTAGTTGTCTCCCTTCAAACTTGGCCATTGTGGGATCCCTTCCTGCCTAGCATTCGGGAAGAGGACCAGGGCCTCTATAAATAGGACTAGCCACCACCATAGGGAGGATCGACTCATCCTGAATCAGATCCATTCCATCTCACATCCATCCTGGATATGACATACTACTGATCGGAAATGATGTTTCGATGCTAAGCTCGGTCAAGGAATCATTGAATGGGAAGTTTTCGATGAAGGACCTTGGTGAGGCAGTTTACATTTTAGGCATCAAGATATATAGAGATAGATCGAGGAGGCTGATCGGCTTGAGCCAAAGCATGTACATAGATAAAGTGTTGAAGCGGTTCAACATGAGTGAGGCCAAGAAAGGGTTCTTGCCTATCTCACATGGTATAAGGCTAAGCGAGACTCAGAGTCCTTCGACATCTGATGAGCGAAGCAGGATGAGTCGGATTCCATATGCCTCGGCAATTGGATCCATCATGTATGCCATGATATGTACATGACCTGATGTTGCTTTTGCAATAAGCCTAACAAGCAGATACTAGGGCAACCCAGGTGAGAGTCACTGGGCAGTGGTAAAGACTATTTTGAAGTACCTGAAAAGGACTAAAGAGATGTTCCTAGTTTATGGAGGTGAGGAAGAGCTTGTCGTAAGAGGTTACGCCGATGCTATTTTTCAAACTGACAGAGATGATTGTCGATCACAGTCCGGATTCGTGTATGTCATGAATGGAGGAGCAGTCATCTGGATGAGTTCCAAGCAAGATATGGTGGCCGATTCTACCACAGAAGCCGAATACATTGCGGCTTGTGAAGCTGCAAAGGAAGATGTTTGGATTCGGAACATTCTGGATGATCTTGGTATTTTCCCAGCCTTGGTAAACCGTTGGACCTTTATCGTGATAATTCTGGTGTCATCGCACAAGCCAAGGAGCCGAGTGATCACCACAAGACCAGACACATAGATCGGAAATATCACCTGATATGAAAGATCGTAAAGAATGGTGATGTTGAGTTATGCAAAATTCACACGGATGCAAATGTTGAGATCCGTTGACTAAGCCGCTTCCACAATCCAAGCATGAGGGGCACATTAGAGCTATGGGCATTTGATGTCTATTTGATTGACTCTAGTGCAAGTGGGAGACTGTTGGAGATATGCCCTAGAGGCAATCGTGTATGATGATATTTCCTATGTGTTTATGAATAAAGATAGTCCTTGGACATTATCAATGATGTGTATCAGCAAGTACGTGACTTGTTTGTGGGACTATACATTGTATGATGACTGTCCTAAAAGGTCCCTAGTCGAAAGGGCTATGTGGACACGCAACCGACTAGACTAGCATATGACACGGTCGATGGCTTGGTCTCACTAGCCATGGAGCATTGGATGCAAATCGAATAATATGGACTCGGAAGGATCTGGTCGGATTCGACGTAGTCGGATCCGAGTTGAGATAAGGTCTGAGTCGGACAGACCCAACTATGAGAGGCAGCGATATGTCATCTGTGAGTCTCTAGTACAACATACGTTCTATGTCCTAAGACCTGAGCTAGCGCATGTACTCAGGATGGTGACAGACTTGCTTTGGGCCAACCAAACGCTACTCCGTGACAGACTTCCTTCAAACTTGGCCATTGTGGGATCCCTTCCCGCCTAGCATTTGGGAAGAGGACCAGGGCCTCTATAAATAGGACTAGCCACCACCATAGGAAGGATTGACTCATCCTGGATCGGATCCATTCCATCTCACATCCATCAGCTCGCCGAGCTCAAGAACACCTCTCCTCCTGAGGTTGTTCGTCCATTGTACTAGTTCATCCTTAGCCCATGAGGCAATCCACCAACACCACATAGGAGTAGGGTATTACACCGCAAGGTGTCCCGAACCAGTATAAACCCTTGCATCTCTTGTTCCTTGGGTTCATCGAGCTAGGCCGTGAGATCGTTGAGTGAGCGAACTAGGGAGAGAGTGTTCTTCGTGCACACCCTAGAGTTCGAACCTCAAGGGTTAGCCGGAACCCACAATCCGACACTTACAAAACTGAAGTGCAGGAAGTCTTCAAACGATTTTCCTTGAGGGATTCAACCAACTTTGATGTGAAGATCAAGCACATCAGAAGTGACAATGGGACCGAGTTCAAGAATACTGGTCTTGATGACTATCTTGATGAACTTGGTATTTCTCACGAGTTATCTGCTCCTTATACTCCTCAGCAGAATGGTGTCGTGGAGTGCAAGAACATGACTCTTGTTGAGATGGCTCGCACTATGCTTGATGAATACAGGACACCTCCTCGCTTCTGACCTGAGGCAATTGATACTGCGTGCCACATCATCAACAGGGTATATCTTCACAAATTCTTCAGAAAGACCTCATATGAACTCCTCATTGACAAGAAACCCAATGTGAGTTATTTCAAAGTCTTCTGTGCTAAATGTTGGATTAGAGATCCTCATCACAATTCTAAATTTGCACCAAAAGCACATGAAGGTTTTATGCTTGGTTACGGAAAGGACTCACACACCTACAGAGTCTTCAACACCTATCACCACAAGGTTGTTGAAACTGTAGATGTGTGGTTTGATGAAATTAACGGCTCGCAAAGAGGGCACCTACCTCATATGCTAGATGAAATATCACCTGAGGAATCCATTAAGTTTAAGGCTACAGAGGATGTCATTCCTACCCAAGAATCTGCTGAAGAAGTCATTCCAGAATGTGAAGAACATCATGCTGATGCACCTGAAGAAAATGGCTCTGAAGAAAATGCTGAGCCCCCTCAACGTCGTCAACCCGCTCATCCTCATGTTGCTAATGAAGTGCAAATTGAGAGAATCATCAATGACATTAAAGCACCAGGTCCTCTCACACGCTCAAAAGCTTCACATTTGTCTAACTTTTGTAGGCACTTTGCTTTTGTCTCTATCACAGATCCCACCAAAGTAGATGAGGCATTTCTGGAGCCTGAATGGATTCAAGCAATGCAAGAGGAATTACATCAATTCGAGCTCAACAATGTCTGAGAACTTATTAAGCGACCAAACCCACGCAAGCACAATATCATTGGCACCAAATGGATCTACCGCAACAAGCATGATGAAAATGGCCTTGTGGTGAGGAATAAGGCACGGCTTGTAGCTCAAGGCTACACACATGTTGAAGGAATTTATTTCGATGAAACGTTTGCACCTGTTGCTAGACTTGAGGTTATTCCATATTGCTTGCTTATGCTAACCATCATAATATCATCTTATATCAAATGGATGTGAAAAGTGAATTCCTCAATGGTAAGCTTGAGGAAGAAGTATATGTTGCTCAATCCCCAGGTTTTGAAGATCCAAAGCATCCTGACAAAGTCTTTAGACTCAACAAGGCCCTCTATGGCCTCAAGCAGGCCCCTCGGGCGTGGTATGATACTTTGAAGGAATTCCTCATGAAGAAAGGCTTCAAACCCAGTTCACTTGACCCAACTCTTTTCATCGAAACCTATGATGATGAATTATTCGTGTGCCAAATATATGTTGATGATATTATCTTTGGCTATACTAACCAACGTTACACTGACGAATTTGCCTATATGATGAGTGAGGAATATCAAATGTCTATGATGGGAGAATTGAAATTCTTCTTAGGTCTTCAAATTCGTCAACAACGCAACGACATCTTCATATCTCAGGTGAAATACCTCAAGGATGTGTTAAGGAAATTCGGCATGCAAGATTGCAAAGGCGTCAAAATCCCTAGGCCCACAAATGGCCATCTATGCACTGATGAAAATGGTATAGACTTAGATCAAAAGGTATACCGCTCCACGATTGGTTCTTTATTGTATCTATGTGCATCTAGGCTAGATATTATGCTTAGTGTTTGCATGTGTGCCCGTTTTTAAGCTACACCAAAGGAATCACATCATAAGGCTGTGAAGCATATTCTTCGATATCTAGCTCACACACCAACACTTGGATTATGGTATTCCAAGGGCTCAGCTTTTGATCTCATTGGATATTCTGACTCTGACTATGCTGGTGATCGTGTGGGCCGCACACAAAGAGGGAAGCTGCTAAGAGATCCCTTGGCCACAAGAAGACGCTCCTGCGCTCCCTGCACCACCACGTCAAGATCGCGCGCCGCCTGCGGCAGCGGCGCATGGGTACCAAGACCGGGCTCTGCCTCCACCACAGGCTCCAGTGACCATGGCAGGTTGCCGCGCCTTCACCCTCGAGTTGCGCAGCATTGTTTGGCCCGACAAGTTCAAGCCCGACCTGCCTCCATGCTACGACGGCACCCCCGACCCTGTTGAGTTCTTGCAGCTCTACGAGCTCAGCATTGAGGCGGCCAATGGCAATGAGAAGGTCATGGCGAACTAGTTTCCCATGGCTCTCAAGGACGGTGTGGGCTCGTGGCTCCTTAACCTGCCTACGGGATCGATCTCCTCCTGGGGCGAGATGCGCGAGTGTTTCGTCGCCAACTTCCAAGGCACTCGCGACCGCCCGCCTGCCACTGGTGACCTGCGGCGCATCAAGCAGCAGCCAGGGAGACCCTGTAGAAGTACATACAGCATTTCAACAGCGTTCGCCTCAAGATTCCCAAGGTGATGGACGAGGCCATCATCTCAGCATTCTCTGATGGCGTCCGCGATGTCAAGATGAAGGAGGAGCTCGCCATACACGAAGACCTGTGCACAACTCTGGAGTAGTTCAACATGGCGACCAAGTGCGCAAGGGCTGAGGAGGGATGCCTCTCCCTCCTAAAGCTTCTAGTAGCTGACCCAGAAGACAAGAAGGCCAAGACCAAGGACGTGAAGAGCAAGGGGGCTGCTGTGCTCGTGGCGGAGCCAGAGATGAAGCACGACTGTGACCATCCCAAGTCAACCAAGGCCAACTGCCCATTCTGTGCCTTCCACAACATGCACAACCACAACACCAACGACTGTCAAGAGCTGAGGGACATCCGCGATGGGCACTCCCGCCGGCGCCCCGAGCGCAATGACCAAGGCTACGACCAAGGAGGAGGACGAAGTGGAGGATGCTAGGACGGCCGCGGCCCCCGTCAGGAGTGGCGCGAACGACCTTGTGAGGACTGTTGGCAGGACCAGCCTCGCGAGGGCGCCGGTAGAGACCAGCCTCGTGAGGACCGCCCTTAGGGCAATGATGGCTCCCTCCGCTGCCGCCACCACCAAGAAGGAACGACGACCATCATCAGGATGAGGGGGCTGGGGGCTTCCAGGAGCCTCGCGCCATCGCTTGCATCTTGGGTAGCGCTCAGGCCCCAGCCTCTCAACGTATCTTCAAGCAGTTTGCTCGCGAGGTGAACGCGGCCCTCCCCAGGCTCGAGGCCGCGCGCCCGCTAAGGTGGTCCAAGTGTACCATTACCTTCAGCTCCTTCGACCAACTCAAGTGCGCGGCAACTACCGACACCCTCCCAATGCTCTGCTCACCCATCATCAGCAATGTCCAAGTCACCAAGACCCTCATCGATGGCGGCGCGGGGCTCAATGTCTTGTCCATCGAGACGTTCGACTGCCTCCAAGTGCCATACGATCAGCTACAGCCTACCAAGTCATTCGCAGGAGTGACCGACGGCTCCACCACCCCGATTAGGTAGGTTCGCCTTCCTGTCACCTTTGGCAGGCACGACAACTACCGTACCGAGCTCATCGACTTCGACGTCGCCGACATCCGCCTACCGTACAACGCCATCCTTGGGTACCCAACCCTAGCCAAGTTTATGGCAGTGATCCATCACGACTACAACATCCTCAAGATGCTCGGGAGCTGCGGCATCATCACGGTCGCCTGCGAGGAGAAGGACGCAGTGTGCTCCCTCGAGCGTGCTTACCAAGCTGCAGCGACCGAAGACCCAGATAATGAAGGCACCGTCTACCCTCATGAGGCCATCTCCAAGAAGAAGAAGCAGCTGCTCCATCGAGGGCTTCAGGAGAGCGGCGTCTCCAGCAGCACCACCTCAGGACCTACGGCCGTAGATGGGGCACCTCCCTCCCTCGCATAGGAAGGCGCGCCCGGCGCCCTCCTTGATACGTCTCCAACGTATCTATAATTTTTGATTGTTCCATGCTATTATATATATTTTGTTTTGGATGTTTAATGGGCTTATTTATACACCTTTATAATATTTTTGGGACTAACCTATTAACCGGAGGCCCAGCTCAACTTGCTGTTTTTTTGCCTATTTCAGTGTTCCGCAGAAAAAGAGTATCAAATGGAGTCCAAACGGAATGAAACCTTCGGGAGCATGATTTTTGGAACAAACGTGATCCATAGGACTTGGAGTGGATGTCAAGCAATCAACGAGGAGGCCACGAGGCAGGGGCGCCTACCCCCCTGGGCGCGCCCTCCACCCTCATGGGCCCCTCGTGGCTCCACCGACCTACTTCTTCCTCCTATATATACCTACGTACCCCGAAAACATCGAGGGGCACCACATAAACCTAATTCCACCGCCGCAACCTTATGTACCTATGAGATCCCATCTTGGGGCCTTTTCCGGAACTCCGTCAGAGGGGGCATTGATCACGGAGGGCTTCTACATCAACACCATAGCCTCTCCGATGATGTGTGAGTAGTTTACCTCAGACCTTCGGGTCCATAGTTATTACCTAGATGGCTTCTTCTCTCTCTTTGGATGTCAATACAAAGTTCTCCTCAATTCTCTTGGAGATCTATTTGATGTAATCTTCTTTTGCGGTGTGTTTGTCGAGATCCGATGAATTGTGGGTTTATGATCAAGATTATCTATGAACAATATTTGAATATTCTCTGAATTCTTTTATGTATGATTGGTTATCTTTGCAAGTCTCTTCGAATTTTTAGTTTGGTTTGGCCTAGTAGATTGATCTTTCTTGCAATGGGAGAAGTGCTTAGCTTTGGGTTCAATCTTGCGGTGCTCGATCCTAGTGACAGTAAGGGAAACGACACATATTGTATTGTTGCCACTGAGAATAAAAAGATGGGGTTTATATCATATTGCATGAGTTTATCCCTCTACATCATGTCATCTTGCTTAAGGCGTTACTCCGTTCTTATGAACTTAATACTCTAGATGCATGCTGGATAGCGGTTGATGTGTGGAGTAATAGTAGTAGATGCAGGCAGGAGTCGGTCTACTTGTCACAGACGTGATGCCTATATACATGATCATACCTAGATATTCTCATAACTATGCTCAGTTCTATCAATTGCTCGACAGTAATTCATTCACCCACCATAATACTTATGCTATCATAAGAGAAGCCACTAGTGAAACCTATGGCCCCCGGGTCTATTTTCCATCATACAAGTTTCCAATCTATTTTATTTTGCAATCTTTACTTTCAATCTATATCATAAAAATACCAAAAATATTTATCTTATTATTATTATTGTCATCTCTATCAGATCTCACTCTTGCAAGTGGCCGTGAAGGGATTGACAACCCCTTTATCGCATTGGTTGCGAGGTTCTTATTTGTTTGTGTAGGTACGAGGTGACTCGCGCATGATCTCCTACTGGATTGATACCTTGGTTCTCAAAAACTGAGGGAAATACTTACGCTGCTTTGCTGCATCACCCTTTCCTCTTCAAGGGAAAACCAACACATACTCAAGCGGTAGCAAGAAGGATTTCTGGCGCCGTTGCCGGGGAGATCTACGCCAAGTCAAGACACGCCAAGTACCCATCACAACTCTTATCCTTCACATTACATTATTTGCCATTTGCCTCTCGTTTTCCTCTCCCCCACTTCACCCTTGTCGTTTTATTCGCCCTCTTTTCCTTTCGCCCTCTCTTTCCGTTCGCTTTTCCTTCGCTTGTTTGCTTATGTGTTGGATTGCTTGCTTGTCACGATGGCTCAAGATAATACTAAATTGTGTGACTTTGCCAATACCAACAATAATGATTTTATTAGCACTCCGATTGCTCCTCTTACCGATGCTGAATCTTGGAAATTTATACTGCTTTGTTGAATCTTGTCATGAAAGATCTGTTTTCTGGCCTTCCTAGTGAAGATGCCGCTACCCATCTAAACAACTTTGTTGATTGGTGTGATATGCAAAATAAGAAAGATGTGGATAATGATATTTTTAAACTTAAGCTATTTTCGTTTTCGCTTAGAGATCGTGCTAAAGCTTGGTTTTTGTCTTTGCCTAAAAATAGTATTGATTCATGGAATAAGTGCAAAGATGCTTTTATCTCTAAGTATTTTCCTCCCGCTAAGATCATCTCTCTTAGAAACGATATTATGAATTTTAAGCAACTTGATCATGAGCGTGTTGCACAATCTTGGGAGAGGATGAAATTAATGATACGTAATTGCCCTACACATGGTTTGAATTTATGGATGATTATACAAAAATTTTATGCCGGATTGAATTTTTCTTCTAGAAATCTTTTAGATTTGGCCGCAGGAGGCACTTTTATGGAAATCACTTTAGGAGAAGCTACCAAACTCCTAGATAATATTATGGTTAATCATTCTCAATGGCACACTGAAAGATCTACTAGTAAAAAGGTGCATGCAATTGAAGAGATTAATGTTTTGAGTGGAAAGATGGATGAACTTATGAAATTGTTTACTAATAAGAGTGCTCCTACTGATCCTAATGATATTCCTTTTTCTACTTTGATTGAGAATAATAATGAATCTATGGATATGAATTTTGTTGGTAGGAGCAATTTTGCTAACAACGCATATAGAGATAATTTTAATTCTAGGTCATTTCCTAGTAATTCCTCTAATAATTATGGTAATTCCTACAACAATTCTTATGGAAATTATAATAAGATGCCCTCTGATTTTGAATCTAGTATTAAAGAATTTATTAGTTCGCAAAAGAGTTTCAATGCTTTGATTGAAGAAAACTTGCTTAAGATTGATGGATTGGCTAGGAATGTGGATATAATTTCTCTTGATGTTGATTATTTGAAACTTATATCTATTCCACCTAAGCATGATATCAATGAGTCTCTCAAAGCCATGAGAATTTCCATTGATGAGTGCAAAGAAACAACCGCTAGGATGCATGCTAAGAAAGATTGCTTTGTGAAAGCGTGTTCTTCTAGTTTTCATGATAATAAAGATGAAGATCTAAAAGTTATTGATGTGTCCCCTATTAAATCATTATTTTGCAATATGAATCTTGATAATGATGGGACTGGAGATGAGTCAACTTTAGTTAGAAGGCGTCCCAAAAATTTAGAGTTTTTAGATCTTGATGCAAAAATTGGTAAAAGTGGGATTGAAGAGGTTAAAACTTTAGATAGCAACGAACCCACTATCTTGGATTTTAAGGAATTTAATTATGATAATTGCTCTTTGATAGATTGTATTTCCTTTTTGCAATCCGTGCTAAATTCTCCTCATGCTTATAGTCAAAATAAAGCTTTTACTAAACATATCGTTGATGCTTTGATGCAATCTTATGAAGAAAAACTTGAGTTGGAAGTTTATATCCCTAGAAAACTTTATGATGAGTGGGAACCTACAATTAAAATTAAAATTAAAGATCATGAATGCTATGCTTTGTGTGATTTGGGAGCTAGTGTTTCCACGACCCCAAAAACTTTGTGTGATTTGCTAGGTTTCCGTGAATTTGATGATTGTTCTTTAAACTTGCACCTTGCGCATTCCACTATTAAGAAACCGATGGGAAAAATTAATGATGTTATTATTGTTGCATATATGAATTATGTGCCCGTAGATTTCATTGTTCTTGATATATATTGCAATCCTTCATGTCCTATTATTCTTGGTAGACCTTTCCTTAGAACGATTGGTGCAATTATTGATATGAAGGAAGGGAACATTAGATTCCAATTTCTGTTAAGGAAAGGCATGGAATGCTTCCCTAGAAAGAAAATTAAATTACCATTTGAATCTATTATGAGAGCCACTTATGGATTGCCTACCAAAGATGGCAATACCTAGATCTATCCTCGCTTTTATGCCTAGCTAGGGGCGTTAAATGATAGCGCTTGTTGGGAGGCAACCCAATTTTATTTTTATTCCTTGCTTTTTGTTCCAGTTTAGTAATAAATAATTTATCTATCCTCTGTTTTGGTTGTGTCTTTTGTGTTTATATAGTGTTTGTGCCAAGTAGAACCGTTGGGAAGACTTGGGGGAAGTCTTTTTGATCTTGCTGTAAAAAACAGAAACTTTAGCGCTCACGAGTATTGCTGCCATTTTTTTATTGGAGAGTGATATTTAGTTAATTATTTTTGAATATGATTAATAGATAAATTCCTCACTTCCAGCAATTCATTTTAGAATTTTTGGGGTTCCAGAAGTTTGCGTTAGTTACAGATTACTACAAACTATTCTGTTTTTCGTGTGTTGTTTGCTTATTTTGATGAATCTATGGCTAGTAATAGAGTTTATGAACCATAGAAAAGTTGGAATACAGTAGGTTTAACACCAATATAAATAAAGAATGAGTTCATTACAGTACCTTGAAGTGGTGTTTTCTTTTCTTGCGCTAACGGAGCTCACGAGATTTTCTGTTAAGTTTTGTGTTGTGAAGTTTTCAAGTTTTGGGTAAAGATTTGATGGATTATCGAACAAGGAGTGGCAAGAGCCTAAGCTTGGGGATGCCCAAGACACCCCAAGGTAAAATCCAAGGACACCAAAAAGCCTAAGCTTGGGGATGCCCTGGAAGGCATCCCCTCTCTTGTCTTTGTTCATCAGTAACTTTACTTGGAGCTATATTTTTATTCACCACATGATATGTGTTTTGCTTGGAGCATCTTGTATGATTTGAGTCTTTGATTTTTAGCCCTGTTCAAGAATTCATCCGATTAACCAGTTAACTTGCCGGTTAATCCCTACTCATAGGGTCACTGAGTAGCCGATAAACCGAAAAATCATCCAATTAATTGATTAAATGGTCGATTAACTTGCCGTTAGTCGATTAATCCCCTACTCGCTATCAGTTAACGATTTCCTCAACAATGATTTTTAGTTCGCCACAATCATCCTTGCTGTACACGCCTTTTGAGAGAGACACACATGAATCAGAATTTATTAGAATACTCTATATGCTTCACTTATATCTATTGAGCTATATAGTTTTTGCTCTAGTGCTTCACTTATATCTTTTAGAGCATGATGGTGGTTTTATTTTATAGAAATAATTGATCTCTCATGATTCACTTATATTACTTTAGAGTCCTTTAGAACAGCATGTTAATTGATGTCTACCACACAACCTTCTTCTTGTAGACGTTGTTGGGCCTCCAAGTGCAGAGGTTTGTAGGATAGTAGCAAATTTCCCTCAAGTGGATGACCTAAGGTTTATCAATCCGTAGGAGGCGTAGGATGAAGATGGTCTCTCTCAAGCAACCCTGCAACCAAATAACAAAGAGTCTCTTGTGTCCCCAACACACCCAATACAATGGTCAATTGTATAGGTGCACTAGTTCGGCGAAGAGATGGTGATACAAGTGGTATATGGATAGTAGATAAAGGTATTTGTAATCTGAAATAATAAAAACAGCAAGGTAGCAAGTGATAAAAGTGAGCGTAAACGGTATTGCAATGTGTGGAAATAAGGCCTAGGGTTCATACTTTCACTAGTGTAAGTCCTCTAAACAATACTAACATAATTGGATCATAAAACTATCCCTCAACATGCAACAAGGAGTCACTCCAAAGTCACTAATAGCGGAGAACGAACGAAGAGACTATGGTAGGGTACGAAACCACCTCAAAGTTATTCTTTCCAATCAATCCGTTGGGCTATTCCTATAAGTGTCACAAACAGCCCTAGAGTTCGTACTAGAATCACACCTTAAGATACATATCAACCAAAACCCTAATGTCACCTAGATACTCCAATGTCACCTCAAGTATCGGTGGGTATGATTATACGATATGCATCACACAATCTCAGATTCATCTATTCAACCAACACAAAGGACCTCAAAGAGTGCCCCAAAGTTCTACCAGAGAATCAGGACGAAAACGTGTGCCAACCCCTATGCATAGGTTCATGGGCGGAACCCGCAAGTTGATCACCAAAACATACATCAAGTGAATCACGTGATATCCCATTGTCACCACAGATACACACGGCAAGACATACATGAAGTGTTCTCAAATCTTTAAAGACTCAATCCGATAAGATTACTTCAAAGGGGAAACTCAATTCATTACAAGAGAGAAGAGGGGGAGGAGAAACATTAGATCCAACTATAATAGCAAAGCTCGCGATACATCAAGATTGTATCACCTCAAGAACACGAGAGAGAGAGATCAAACACATAGCTAATGGTACATACCCTCAGCCCCGAGGGAGAACTACTCCCTCCTAGTAATGGAGAGCACCGGGATGATGAAGATGGCCACCGGAGAAGGATTGCCTCCTCCGGCAGGATGCTGAAACGGGTCTAGATTGGTTTTCGGTGGCTACGGAGGCTTCTGGCGGCGGAACTCCCGATCTATTGTCTGTTCTGGAAGTTTTAGGGTACGATGATATATATGGGTGCACGGGGTACGTCGGAGGAGCTACGGGGGCCCCACGAGGCAGGGGCGCGCCCTGGGGGGGGGGCGCCCCCACCCTCGTGAGCACCTCCCGTATCTCCTAACGTGGAGTCCAAGTCTATCCGGTGGCTTTCGTTCCAAAAATAACTTCTCCAGTTGATTTCGTTCCATTTCGACTACGTTTGATATTCCTTTTCTTCGAAACACTGAAATAGGCATAAAACAGCAAATCTGGGCTGGGCCTTCGGTTAATAGGTTAGTCCCAAAAGTAACATAAAAGTGGATAATAAAGCCCAATATTGCCCAAAACAGTAGATAATATAGCATGGAGCAATCAAAAATTATAGATACGTTGGAGACGTATCAAGCATCCCCAAGCTTAATTCATGCTCGTCCTCGAGTAGGTAAATGATAAAAAAGATAATTTTTGATGTGGAATGCTAGTTGGCATAATTTCAATGTAATTCTTCTTACTTGTGATATGAATATTCAGATCTGAAAGATTCAAGACAAAAGTTCATATTGACATGAAAATAATAATACTTCAAGCATACTAACTAAGCAATTATGTCTTCTCAAAATAACATGGCCAAAGAAAGTTCATCCCCACAAAATCATATAGTTTAGTCATGATCCATTTTCGTCACACAAGAATGCTCTCATCATGCACAACCCCGATGACAAGCCAAGCAATTGTTTCATACTTTAGTAATATCAAACTTATAAACCTTCACGCAATACATGAGCGTGAGCCATGGATATAGCACTATGGGTGGAATAGAATAATGAGGGGGTTATGTGGAGAAGACAAAAAGGAGAAAGTCTCACATCAACGAGGCTAATCATGGGCTATGGAGATGCCCATCGATTGATGTTTATGCAAGGAATAGGGATTGCCATGCAACAGATGCACTAGAGCTATAAATGTATGAAAGCTCAACAAAAGAAACTAGTGGGTGTGCATCCAACTTGCTTGCTCACGAAGACCTAGGGCACTTGAGGAGGCCCATTGTTGGAATATACAAGCCAACTTCTATAATGAAAAATTCCCACTAGTATATGAAAGTGACAGAACAAGAGACTCTCTATCATAAAGATCATGGTGCTACTTTGAAGCACAAGTGTGGAAAAAGGATAGTAGCATTGTCCCTTTTTTGGCCTTTTTTATTTGGCCTTTCTTTTTTATGGCCTTTCTCTCTCTTTTTTGGGGACAATGCTCTATTGAATGATTATCATCACACTTCTACTTATTTACAACTCGATGATACAACTCAATACTAGAACAAAGATGACTCTATATGAATGCCTCCAGCAGTGTACCGGGATATGAATGAATCAAGAGTGACATGTTTGAAAGAATTATGAACGGTGTCTTTGCCACAAATACTATGTCAACTACATGATCATGCTAGCAATATGACAATGATGAATGTGTCATGATAAACTGGATGGTGGAAAGTTGCATGGCAATATATCTCGGAATGGCTATGGAAATGCCATAATAGGTAGGTATGGTGGCTGTTTTGAGGAAGATATAAGGAGGTTTATGTGTGACAGAGCGTATCATATCATGGGGTTTGGATGCACCGGCGAAGTTTGCACCAGCTCTCAATGTGAGAAAGGGCAATGCATGGTACCGAAGAGGCTAGCAAGGATGGAAGGGTGAGAGTGTGTATAATCCATGGACTCAACATTAGTCATAAATAACTCACATACTTATTGCAAAAATCTACAAGTCATCAAAAACCTCGGCACTACGCGCATGCTCCTAGGGGGATAGATTGGTAGGAAAAGACCATCGCTCGTCCCCGACCGCCACTCATAAGGAGGACAATCAAATAACACCTCATGTTTCAAATTTGTTACACAACGTTTACCATACATGCATGCTACGGGATTTGCAAACTTCAACACAAGCATTTATCAATTTCACAACTACTCAGCTAGCACGACTTTGATATTATTACCTCCATATCTCAAAACAATCATCAAGCATCAAACTTCTCTTAGTATTCAAAACACTCATAAGAGAATTTTATTATTAATCTTGTATACCTAGCATATAAGGATTTTAAGCAAATTACCATGCTATTAAGACTCTCAAAATAATCTAAGTGAAGCATGAGATATCAATAGTTTCTATAAAACAAATCCACCATGCTCTAAAAGATATAAGTGAAGCACTAGAGCAAAAGACAAACTACTCCGAAAGATATAAGTGAAGATCAATGAGTAGTCGAATAATTATGCAACTATGTGAAGACTCTCTAACATTTAATAATTTCAGATCTTGGTACTCTATTCAAACAGCAAGCAAAGCAAAATAAAATGACATCTAAGAATAGCAAACATCATGTGAAGAAGCAAAAACTTAGGATCAACCGATACTAGCCGATAATTGTTGAAGAAGAAAGGTGGGATGCCAACCAGGGCATCCCCAAGCTTAGATGCTTGAGACTTCTTGAAATATTATCTTGGGGTGCCTTGGGCATCCCGAATCTTGAGCTTTTGTGTCTCCTTAATTCCTCTCATATTACGGTCTCCCTAAATCTCAAAAGGTTCATTCACACAAAACTCAACAAGGACTCGTGAGATAAGTTAGTATAAACCATTGCCAAAACCTTATCATACTATACTGTAGCAAATCACTAAAATTATCATTCAACATTGCATACTAAATGAATCTGCATATTTAATAGTACTATCGTCAAATAGAACCATTAAAGAAGCAAACATATGCAGACAATGCAAACATAACAGCAATCTGCCTAAACAGGATAGTCTGTAAAGAATGCTGCAACATCCATACTTCCCTAGCTCCAAAAATTATGAAATAAAATTCCCACTGTAGTAAATCTATCAGATCTTAATATTAAAAAGGTTTCAACATTTTATCACATTCTGACTTTTCTAGGGAATTATTGCAACATCGGTAAACTTTCTGTTTTCAAACAGCAACATGTGGACTTCTAAAATAGGCATAGTAAAGGCTATCAATGCCATTTTTATTGAAATAAAAGATGCAAAACATTGTTCTAAATAAAAGCAAGCAAATTCTAACAAAATAAATTGACGCTCCAAGCAAAACACATATCATGTGGCGAATAAAAATATAGCTCCAAGTAAAGTTACCAATGAACGAAGACGAAGGAGGGGATGCCTTCCGGGGCATCCCCAAGCTTAGGCTCTTGGTTGTCCATGAATATTACCTTGGGGTGCCTTGGGCATCCCCAAGATTAGGCTCTTGCCACTCCTTATTCCATAGTCCATCGAATCCTTACCCAAAACTTGAAAACTTCACAACACAAAACTTAACAGAAAACTCGTAAGCTCCGTTAGTATAAGAAAGCAAAACACCACTTCAAGGTACTGTAATGAACTCATTCTTTATTTATATTGGTGTTAAAACTACTTTATTCCAACTTCTCTATGGTTTATAAACTATTTTACTAGCCATGGATTCATCAAAATAAGTAAACAACACATGAAAAACAGAATCTGTCAAAAACAGAACAGTCTGTAGTAATCTGGATCAAATGTATAATTCTGGAACTCATAAAATTCTCAAATAAATTTCTGGACCTGATTAATTTATCTATTAATCATCTTAGAAAATAATTAACTAAATAGCACTCTCCAAATAAAAATGGCAGTCATTCCGTGAGCGCTAAAGCTTCTGTTTTTGACAGCATGATCAACAAGACTTCCCCCAAGTCTTCCCAAAGGTTCTACTTGGCACAAACACTAATTAAAAGCATGAAACCACATCTAAACAGAGGCTATATGAATTATTTATTACTAAACAGGAACAAAAATCAAGGAACAAAAATAAAGTTGGGTTGCCTCCCAACAAGCGCTATCGTTTAACGCCCCTAGCTAGGCACGATGATTTCAACGATGCTCACGTAAAAGATAATAATGAAACATAAAGAGAGCATCATGAATATGACTAGCACATTTAAGTCTAACATACTTCCTATGCATAGGGATTTTGTGAGCAAACAACTTATGGGAACAATAATCAATTAGCATAGGAAGGTAAAGCAAGCAAAAATTCAAGATTTTAAGCACATAGAGAGGAAACTTGGTATTATTGCAATTCCTACAAGCATATGTTCCTCCCTCATAATAATTTTCAGTAGCATCATGAATGAATTCAACAATATAACAGTACCTAAAGCATTATTTTCATGATCTACAAGCATAGAAATTTTATAACTCTCCACATAAGAAAATTTCTTCTCATGAATAGTAGTGGGAGCAAACTCAACAAAATAACTATCATGTGATTGAAAATTAAGATCAAGATGAAAAGTTTCATGGTTATCATTATTCTTTAAAGCATACGTGTCATCACAATAATCATCATAGATAGGAGGCATGCTTTCATCATAATAAATTTGCTCATCAAAACTTGGGGGAGAAAAAATATCATCTTCATCAAACATAGCTTCCCCAAGCTTGTGGCTTTGCATATCATTAGCATCATGGAAATTCAAGGAATTCATACTAACAACATTGCAATCATGCTCATCATTCAAATATTTAGTGCCAAACATTTTATAGATTCTTCTTCTAGCACTTGAGCACAATTATCCTTTCCATCATACTCACGAAAGATATTAAAAAGATGAAGCGTATGAGACAAACTCAATTCCATTTTTTTATAGTTTTCTTTTATAAACTAAACTAGTGATAAAACAAGAAACTAAAAGACTCGATTGCAAGATCTAAAGATATACCTTCAAGCGCTAACCTCCCCGGCAACGGCGCCAGAAAAGAGCTTGATGTCTACTACACAACCTTCTTCTTGTAGACGTTGTTGGGCCTCCAAGTGCAGAGGTTTGTAGGATAGTAGCAAATTTCCCTCAAGTGGATGACCTAAGGTTTATCAATCCGTAGGAGGCGTAGGATGAAGATGGTCTCTCTCAAGCAACCCTGCAACCAAATAACAAAGAGTCTCTTGTGTCCCCAACACACCCAATACAATGGTAAATTGTATTGGTGCGCTAGTTCGGCGAAGAGATGGTGATACACGTGGTATATGGATAGTAGATAAAGGTATTTGTAATCTGAAATAATAAAAACAGCAAGGTAGCAAGTGATA